>NC_141029.1:52905000-53137500 GCF_052040795.2 Danio rerio | reverse complement strand
AGACAGACAGACAGACAGACAGATAGATAGATAGATAGATAGATAGATAGATAGATAGATAGATAGATAGATAGATAGATAGATGGTAGGATGGATGGATGGATGGATGGATGGATGGATGGATGGATGGATGGATGGATGGATGGATGGACGGATAGATAAATAGACAGATGGATGGATGTAGAAAACAGTACAGTATTGGGTTCTTTGTTGATATTACGATAGATAGATAGATAGATAGATAGATAGATAGATAGATAGATAGATAGATAGATAGATAGATAGATAGATAGATAGATAGATAGATAGATAGATAGATAGATAGATAGATAGATAGATAGATAGATAGATAGATAGACGGACGGACGGACGGACGGACGGACGGACGGACGGACGGACGGACGGACGGGCGGACGGACGGACGGATGGACGGACGGACGGATAAATAGACAGACGGACAAATGTAGAAAACAGTACATTATTGGGTTCTTTGTTGATATTACGATAGATCTTGTAGATCGTAGATCTTGTAGATCGTAATTTTGTACACACACAGTCCCTTCAGGATTTTAAATACTCAATGGCTCTTGAAAAAGAATATAAATATACACATGCAGTAAGGAAAATAAATCACCGTTTTCCTCAGAAAGCATATTTCTAAAGGTGCTGTTGACAGAGGTTGATAACAACCAAAGAAATCCATATATACAAAGAAAACAAAACTAATAATTTTACAAATTAAGTTATGTGTAATAAAAGGAAGTGACGCAGGGTAAAAGTATTGAACACATGAAGAAAGGGAGGTCTAGAAAGGCAGTGAAAGCCCAGACAGCAGCTGAAATCTCTCAGCAGTTCTTCAGCAACCCTCTGCCCTTCCTCAGTGTAAATGAATATCAGCTGCTTCAGTCAAACATCTACAATAGCAGGAGGATGAAGATGAAACCAGAGTGGACATTTCAGCAAGACAATGATCCAAAACACAACCAATGAGACTCTCAAATGCTTTCAGAGAAAGAAAATCAAGCTGTAGAATGGCCAAGCCAATCACCTGACTTGAATCCAATAGAGAATACAAAATAAAGCTCAGATTTGATAGGTGAGACCCACAGAAGCATAACTTTGAAAAAGTCTGTAAAAAAACTCACACCTGAGCAATGCATGTGACTTCATTCTCCATATGAGAGGCATCTTTATCCTGCATCACCAAAAGCCTTTTATATAAAGTATTAAATATGTTTCAGTAGTTCAGCATATTCCCTTTTTTTCATTTCATTATGACACATAACTCCTTTTCCATATTTTTTTTATGCTTGTATTGTTTGAGTTTTTACCAAAATTGGGTTTAATTCCATGTGAACAGCTTCTTTAGAAATATGCAAACTCCTGTGATTCAAATCTGAATATCAGCATCTTTCTTCCAGTCTCACACGATCCTTCACAACTCATTCTAATGTGCTGATTTGCTGAAAATCCTTTGTAGCGATATTAATATCTCTGCTGTTTCATTAAGCAGGTTTTCTTCAAAAGCCAGCAGGAGCTCGGTTGATGAGTTTAGTAGAGTTTGAGTTGATTATTAAAGCTCATTCGGGACATTGAGGGTCTTTTCGAAGATGCTGGATCAGCGCTTCTCCACACCCAGAGCAGTTCATCAGTGTCTACAGCCCCAGCAGGTATCATTAATAATTCTAACGCAAGACAAGGGAATGAAATGAGCTGTGAATATTCAGCAGAGACTGAGATTTAATCTGCATGTTCAGTGTAATCTGATGAACATCATGTCTTTGTCATTTAGAACAGAAGTTCTCATCCTTTTTCACTTCGAGGCCCACCTCACTCTCTAAAAATGTTTTTGAAGGCCCAAACTGATTGTCTAGAGAAAAGGCTTACTTTAAAGCTTTATTTATTAGCCAACATTTCTTTTGCGTTCTATTATTATATGTAAAAAACTTTAAATAATATATATTCAAATATTAAAAAACAAAAATAATGCACAGACAGGTTCGAAGCTCCTGAATTTTTTATTTCAGTTATTTTTTTTTTACAACTGCAGAGTATTTGCGCCTTTTCTTTAATAAATAAACCTGACTGGACAGCCTGATCTCACAAGAAAACGTAAGTATTTTACGTTTTGGCAGTTTAGTGGCTAATTCGTACGAATTCGTAGGAGTTCAGTCGTAAGAAAATGTACGAATTTAAAAAGGAGGCGTGGCACCTAACCCCACCCCTAAACCCAACCGTCATTGGGGGATGAGCAAATCGTACTAAAATGTACGAATTAGATCGTACGAATTTGTACGAATTAGCCACTAAATGAAAAAGCTACGAATTGCCGTGAGATTGTGTTGGACTGGACAACAGGAGATGGCAAAAAATCAGCTGCTGCTGCTTTGAATTAGACTGACTACCATTCATCTATTGATCCACTATTCATATCCATTAAAAATAAATGTAAAACACCATAAAACATGCGAAACACCTCGGTGGTTTGGTTTGTAGCTACATTATTGTAGTTGACATTATTATAGTTCGCTGACAGGACGGATCACTGATACGCCACCGAATCTCGATGTATCCTACTGTACGGGCGCACGTCCGTTATAAAACACGTTACGTTCATTTGGACAGATGGATGGATGGACGGATAGATAGATGGATGGATGGATGGATGGATGGATACATAAATAGACAGACAGACAGACGGATAGATGTAGAAAACAGTACAGTATTAGACAGACAGACAGATAGATAGATAGATAGATAGATAGATAGATAGATAGATAGATAGATAGATAGATAGATAGATAGATAGATAGATAGATGGATGGATGGATGGATGGATGGATGGATGGATGGATGGATGGATGGATGGATGGATGGATGGATGGATGGATGGATGGATGGATGGATGGATGGAGGATGGATGGATAGATGGATGGAGAGAGAGAGGGGGTAGATGGATGGATAGATAGATAGATAGATAGATAGATAGATAGATAGATAGATAGATAGATAGATAGATAGATAGATAGATAGATAGATAGATAGATAGATAGATAGATAGATAGATAGATAGATAGATAGATAGATAGATAGATAGATAGATAGATTACTATATGGATATTTGAAAGTATTCACACAAAGAGAGCACGCATAGTTTGTGAATTAATGGACTTGTGCGACTCTAATACAGTACGAGTCGTGGACGTGAGGCACGTGTGAGCTGGTTTTTAAAACTCTAATCATCGTTACCTTTCAATTTATACAACTGAGGACATAGTTGACGCACAGCGGTTGGAATTTTAAGCCACAGTCTACATTTAACAGTGAGTCCGAATTAACCTGTTCAATCACAGAAAACGAGAAATACCATTACTTCGATCATTTCAATATTATATATTTAATAATGAAATCAAATAATTCTAGTATAATATTTAGGTTAATTTTAAGCTAACTCGCGGCCCACCTGCAGGATCACTGAGGCCCACTAGTGGACCGTGGCCCACCGGTTAAGAATTCCTGATTTAGAAGATGCACATGTACTTTAGGCTGAAAATAGTGAAACTATTAATCCAAATATGCAGCAAATGATTGGCATTTGAGCTCTTCAGATTTACTCAACAGAAACAGTTTAGGTTAGGTTTTAGATGCTCTTCTGCAGTCCGCAGACTAAAATATTGTGCATTTTGTAGAGTGTTGTGTAATTCTTGAAGACGAAATATTGACTTTAAAAATTTCATTGATTTTTAAGAATTATATTTCCATTGAATTAGTTATTTTGATTTTATATATACAGTTGAAGTCAGAATTATTCACCCCCCTTTGAATTTTTTTTCTTTATTTAAATATTTCCCAAATGATGTTTAACAGAGCAAGGAAATTTTCACAGTAAGTCTGATAATATTTTTTCCTCTGGAGAAAGTCTTATTTGTTTTATTTCGGCTAGAATAAAAGCAGTTTTTAATTTTTTAAACACCATTTTGAAGTCAATATTATTAGCCCTGTTAAGCTATATTTGTTTCGATTGTCTACAGAAAAAAGAAGAAAAAAAACATCATTATACAATAACTTGCCTAATTACCCTAACCTGCCTAATTAACCTAGTTAAGCATTTAAATGTCACTTTAAGCTGTATAGAAGTGTCTGAAAAATATCTAGTCAAATATTATTTACTGTCATCATGGCAAAGATAAAATAAATCAGTTATTAGAGATGAGTTATTAAAACTATTATGTTTAGAAATGTGCTGAAAAAAAAAACCTCTCTCTGTTAAACAGAAATTGGGGAAAAAAAATAAACAGGGGGGCTAATAATTCTGACTTCAACTGTATATAACCGGCTGGGTCAGTTGGCATTTCTGTGTGGAGTCTGCATGTTCTCCCCGTGTTGGTGAAGGTTTCCTCCAGTTTCCCCCACAGTCCAAACACATGAGCTGTAGGTGAATTAAATAAACTAAAATGTCCGTAGTGTATGAGTGTGTATAGATGTTTCCCAGTTATGAGTTGCAGCCAGAAGGGCAACATATGCTGGAGTAGTTGGCGAATCATTTCGCTATGGTGACCCTTGATGGAAAAAAGGGACTAAGCTGGAGGAAAATGAATGGATAAATGAATGAATGAATGAATGAATGGAATATCTGAAGCAAAATCTGAGCATCTGATCAAACTCTCAGACAATTGCAAAACCCAGGATCCCAATTGAGTCACAACAAGAAAACACACTTAAGCTGTTTAAATAATACAGAAAAATAAATAATGGAAAGTTGCATATTAAATAATGCATTGTGCAGTGAGGATGATGATAACAGTTGAGAAGGACTTTGTGTCTTTTCTTTTATTTTGTGTTTTTTTTTTCTTTTAAATATGCAAGTTTTTAATATAAATAATAACAAGAAAACAACAAAATGAGGTATGCATGGGGCGGCACGGTGGCTCAGTGGTTAGCACTGTCATCTCACAGCAAGAAGGTCACTGGTTCGAGTTCAGGCTGGATCAGTTGGTATTTCTGTGTGGAGTTTGCATGTTCTCCCCGTGTTGACGTGGGTTTCCTCTAGCTGCTTCGGTTTCCCCCACAGTGCGAAGACATGCGCTATAGATGAATTGAATTAACTAAATTGTTCGTAGTGTATGTGTGTGAATGAGTGTGTATGGGCTTTTGCCAGTACTGGGTTGCAGCTGGAAGAGCATCTGCTGCGTAAAACATATGCTGGATAAGTTGGCAGTTCATTCCGGAATGCAGGGAGAACATGCAAACTCCACACAGAAACGCCAGCTGACCCAGCTGAGGCTTGAACCAGCAACCTTCTTGCTGTGAGGCGACAGCACTACCTACTGTGCCACCGCGTCACCATTCTCCTTTTTTTTTTTTTTTTAATAAATTACTGAAATTTAACTGACACAGTGTCTGAAATTAGGAATCAAAAATAATAATAATGACAATAATAATGATAGTAATCATAATAATTCCAGGAGATGACAAAATAACTATAATAATTCATAATTTTTTTCAATAATATAATAAATCAAGTACAATAAATCAAATATTTTACAAAATAATCAAGGATTATTTATTTCACCATTACTTATATTACTTTTACATTATAAATAAAATAATATTTATTTATTTTTCAAGAACTGAAAATTTTAAAACAATCAATTTTAAATACAAAATCTGAAAATTTTAGTTCTTGTTACCTCTCTCCAATAATCATTATTTTATTTAAAACTTTCTGACTTCAACTACAGTAGAAGTCGGAATTATTAGCCCCCCTTTGATTTTTTTTTTCTTTTATAACAATTCCCAAATTATCTTTAAGAGAGCAAGGAAATTTTCACAGCATGTCTAATAATATTTTTTTCTAGAGTTTTACTTGTTTTATTTCGGCTAGAATAAAAGCAGCTTTAAATAAAAAAAAAAAAAACATTTTAAGGTCAATATTATTAGTCCCTTTAAGCAATTTTTTTCGATAGTCTACAAAACAAACCATCGTTATACAATAACTTGCCTAATTACCCTAACCTGCCTGGTTAGCCTAATTAACCTAGTTAAGCCTTTAAATGTCACTTTAAGCTGTATTGAAGTGTCTTGATGAATATCTAGTCAAATTTAATTTACTGTCATCATGGCAAAGATAAAATAAATCAGTTATTAGAGATGAGTTATTAAAACTATTATGATTAGAAATGTGTTAAGGAAATCTTATCTCCGTTTCTGACTTTAAATGCATAGTGTAGTAAAAATGACTGCTTTATAGGCGAAGAAAAATACATGTTATTTCTCAATGATTTTTACTCATTGTATTTTATTCTTTATTCATCACAAATATTAATTCAGGTGACAGTGCTAATCACTAAGCCACCTTGACGCCCCTCCTGACATTTATTATTATTATTAATTATTATTATTTTTTTTTTTGATTTGGAGAATCTAACCTTTTGGTATCCGGCAACCCCAAACTTGAAATCTCTGAGAAGCTTGTCAAAAAAGAGCACTTAATAATTATATCATATCTAAAGTCTTTTTCATGACAAAACAAAGGGACGTGTTTGCTTTTTATTCATCTTTTGTACCAGATGAATCATTATTAATTGTGTTAAGAAAGTGTGTGTGACGGATTAATTTCAACTGTTTGCCTTCAGTGAGATCCATTCAGATGTAAATGCTCATTTACAAAGGCTTTCTTTCAGCTGAATTATTGATGGTGTTAAAATCATGACATTTGTGCCTCACAACATTTCCAGTGCAGGGAATGACACTGGACGGCTCTTTCTCTGATCAATTATGGAGCGCAGATCGTGTGTCTGTCGTCAGTCCGTGTGCTTGACATCTGCTGGCATCATTACAGGTCAGTCCAGTCCTGATGTTTCACTATAGTACTGGTAACTTTACCACACTAAATAAACCTACCAGGTCACTCCTGTTCAGTTCTAGACTCTTAAGTACGAAATGAACTCTGAAGTACACCTAACATATCTGTTAATGCATGTTTCTTTATGTTGCGTTTTCTGTTTATTTACGGTGGTGAATTGCATTATGGGATGTTAATCTCTGCTCTGATGACTTTAGATGTTGAAAACTTAACTCTGCAGTTTAACAAAGTGACTTTTATTAACATTTTAGTAGATTGAAATACTATAATGCATAGGAAATAATACATACAGTTGAAGTCAGAATTATTGGCCCCCCTGAATTATTAGAACCCCTGTTTATTTTTTCCCCAATTTCTGTTCAACACAGAGAAGATTTCTACAACACATTTCTAATCATAATAGTTTTAATAACTCATTTCTAATAACTGATTTATTTTATCTTTGCCATGATGACAGTAAATAATATTTTACTAGATATTTTTCAAGACACTTCATACAGCTTACTGTGACATTTAAAGGCTTAACTAGGTTAATTAGGTTAACTAGGCAGGTTAGGGTAATTAGGCAAGTTATTGTATAACGATGGTTTGTTCTGTAGACTATCGGAAAAAAAGTTAGCTTAAAGGGGCTAATAATTTTGTCCTTAAAATGATGTTTAAAAAATTAATAACTGCTTTTATTTTAGCCGAAATAAAACAAATAAGGCTTTCTCCAGAAGAAAAAACATTATCAGACATGCTGTGAAAATTTCCTTGCTCTGTCAAATATAATATGTGAAATATTGAAAAAAGCAACAAAAATTCAAAGGGGGGCTAATAATTCTGACTTCAACTGTATATAGAGAAATAAATCTGTGGAAATAGCAGAAAATGTACTGGCAGTTTATTACAAGGGTTTTTTGCAGCATAATATACAACACCAACCCAGACATGTATCCCTTTAAGCCAGTGTTTCTCAACCATGTTCCTGGAGGACTGCCAGCTCTGCACATTTTCCTTGTCTCCTTAACCAAACACACCTGATTTAGATCATCAGCTCATTAGCAGAGGCCTGTAATGGGTGTGACAGAGAAAGGGGAGCTCCAAAACATGCAGTGCTGGTGGGCCTCCAGGAACATGGTTGAGAAACACTGCTTTATGCTATTAAAATGTTTATAAAAGTCACTTCTTCTAACTTTTTAAGGTTAAAAGTTGTTAGGAAAAAGATAAAGATCCCATGATGCAATTCAAAACCTTAGATAAACAGGGAAAAATAAAAAACATGAATCATGAAACATGGTGACGCAGTGGCGCAGTGGGTAGTACTGTCGCCTCACAGCAAGAAGGTCGCTGGGTCGCTGATTCAAACCTTGGCTCAGTTGGCGTTTCTGTGTGGAGTTTGCATGTTCTCCCTGCCTTCGCGTGGGTTTCCTCCAGGTGCTCTGGTTTCCCCCACAGTCCAAAGACATGGGGTACAGGTCAATTGGGTAGGCTAAATTGTCCTCATACACCGTAGTGTATGAGTGTGTGTGTGAATGTATGTGTGAATGTTTCCCAGAGATGGGTTGCAGCTGGAAGGGCATCTGCTGCGTAAAAACTTGCTGGATAAGTTGGCGGTTCACTCCGCTGTGGCGACCCCGGATTAATAAAGGGACTAAGCCGACAAGAAAATGAATGAATGAATGAATCACGACATACAGAAAAAGGGTCTAATTTAGTTAATTTTTGGAGTTTATAATACAGCAGTCTTTAAAGGGCACATAGGTTACCCCTTTTTCATATTTAATATAAGTCTTTTGTGTCCCCACAATGTGTCTGTAAAGTTTCAGCTCAAAACACCCATCAGATTATTTATTATAGCTGTTTGAAGTGTCTTTATTATAGCTGGGAAAAGGTTGTTGCTGTTTTTTTGCACTGGGCTTTTAAGGCTAATATGATATAAATATATAAAACCACATAAATATGTATTTATTGCGCTTGTTCTAAACATTTATTAAAATTGTTTTATCCTTTTTCCAGACCCCTTTTTACTCTAATACTTTAGAAAACTTAGAAAAACATTGCTAAACATTTCTTACATATATTGTAAGAATGGGTTTTAACCACAGCGGTTTGTACTGTAGTTCTGCCGAGTGACTAAAAAGTTATTAGCATGAAGGTAAAAAAAAACTGTACATTTCTAGTCAAACTGCAATCTCATACCAAAAACGGAAATAAGGTCAGCATTAATAACTATAAATGTGGGAGAGCGTTGATATTATGTGATTGTATTGTGTTGCAATATGGAACAATTAAGTGTTAATGTCAAATCAAAAGTAATTCACAAATATTGGTAATGAGGTGAATTAATGGCAAGAATTCTCTATGGTACAACTGAATTAATTACAAAACAACTGTATAAAATTATAAAATATGAAATGATAAAACATATGATATTAATTGTACCCAGCTTAAATGTAAAATTAAAGTTACCAGAGGTAGAAGGAGAGACACAGGGGGAGGGAGAGAGAGACAAAGAGAGCAGGCCCAGAAGTTAGCCTGATTGCTGTAGAGTCAGAGAAGATAGACTCCAGAGGAGAGGAGCAGAGCATGAAAAGACAGGCCAGGAAAAGAGACAGAGCAGAGTGGTACACCTATTTTTTTTTTATCTTTATTGACCATGTGACTAAAACCCAATTGCTGAGACATTTAAACTGACCAATCAACATGTGACCACATCATAAAACCCCCAAAGTCCACACACCAGGCTCTGATCTCATCAGTATCTGCCTTTTTAGTCAGTATGGACCTTCTTTGATGAAAGACATGTTTTTCCATATAAACAAATGCATATGATATATGCATATGCATGATATATATATATATATATATATATTAGGGATGTAACGGTATCAGAATTTCACGGTACGGTAATACCTCGGTATGAATGTCACGGTACGGTATTTATTGAATCATTTAAAACAAAACTTATGAAAATACTCAAAAAAAGTGCCAAAAGTGTCAATGACATACAAATTAGCCATCTATCTGTAAGCTTTGAAACAGGAACTTCAATTTTAATAACAAAAAAATATTAAACCATGTAAAAAAATAAAGTTTCAATTTAGTATTGTTGAAAACTCATCACATTCAACATTTAATCACTCACTCACTTAGATGGAGATGGGTTTAAAGGAAAATTATCATATAAATATAATCTGGTAAAAGCTGGTATCTCTGGGTATTTACAATGTTCCCTGCAACAGAAAAAAAACCCTCTCATTTGGGACTGAGGTTTCTGGGACAGAGAGATATGACTTGGCCCAGGTTGACAGCAGTGGGGTAACGTTGTGCATTGTCTTTCCCCCACTTGAGAGGACAAACCATGAGTGAGATAGAGATCTCATGTCTGCATCAATCTGAACAGTGTGCTGTGTTTCTGCAGTCCCCATGACTGATTATTAGTCGTATTCCCCAACTTGCAGGCACGTGCACACACAGGGCTCAACCTGTGCAGTGCACATGCCCTTTTTAATCTTGGATAGAAAGTGCCCTTCCAAAATGATCAAAAGTGCCCCCGCGACGTGACATACCCTCCGTCCCCGCTTTACAGTACGCGCGCGACAACACAGCTGAAAAGAACGCGCGCGACAACACAGCTGAAAAGAACGCGCGCGACAACACAGCTGAAAAGAACGCGCGCGACAACACAGCTGATTAGAACGCGCGCGACAACACAGCTGATAAGAACTCGCGCGACAACACCGCTATTCAGTACGCGCGCGACAACACAGCTGATAAGAACTCGCGCGACAACACCGCTATTCAGTACGCGCGCGACAACACAGCTGATAAGAACTCGCGCGACAACACCGCTATTCAGTACGCGCGCGACAACACAGCTGATAAGAACTCGCGCGACAACACCGCTATTCAGTACGCGCGCGACAACACAGCTGATAAGAACTCGCGCGACAACACCACTATTCAGTACGCGCGCGGCGACAACACCCGCTTTAGGGTTTTCCAGCGCTTTTTCATCCCCGCTTCTAGCAGCACACTCCATTTCCGCATTACTGGATCTGTAGCGACAACAGACCGCAAGGGATTATGGCCAAGCCTGGGCTGATGGGAATTGTAGTTTCCGGTACCTCCCGTTCGCTTCATTCACCTGAGCAAATTTTCTCAGAAGACCTATAGTTTTACCGAGTCATGCGACTACGGTAATATCGAAAAAAATTAATATTGCGGTATGACGGTATTTACAATACCGTTACATCCCTAATATATATATATATATATATATATATATATATTAGGGATGTAATATATATACGTTATATATACGTATATATACGTTTTGAAAAATTATCTTCATTTTCAATTTATTTGTCTTATTTATTATTATTATTATTATTATTAATATTATTATTATTATTTTGTTTAAATGTTTTTTTTTCTGTATTGTTTGGTGCTTCTTTTTCCAGACGCAGACAGTGTTTTGCTGATCATCAATCAGAGGTAATTGTGCTCTGAGTGTCACTGAACTGCGTCTCTCGTGTGTTTATAGTGATTGAGTTGATGGTGTTTTACGCAGTAAAGTGTGTGTAATCGTCTCTAGTATCACACGGCCTGACCGAGACACCGATAAAGGACACCGCAGACACTGTTACAGCGATAAAACACTGCAGACGTCCTGACAGAGACGTGAGACGCTCAGATCTGGTGTCTGAACGCAGGTAAAGCTGAAGGAAAGAGTTCCGTTTCAGACACACGCACGCCACGGCCTGATCAACAGATACGGTGGTGGTTGGTTGTTTGTTTTTGTTTTTAATTATATTAGGATGTCTCATCAAACCCTGGCAGTGATTAGCACTGTTGTATCACAGCAAAAAGGTCACTGGTTTGAGTCCCAGCGGGGTCAGTTGGCATTTCTGTTTGCATGTTCTGTTGGCGTGTGTTTCCCTCCGGGTGCTCCACAGTCCACATGCGCTATAGGTGAATTGAATTAGCTAATTTGGCTGTAGTGTATGAGTGTGAGTGTGTGTGTGTGTGTGAATGAGAGTGCATGGGTGTTTCCCAGTACTGGGTTGAGTCTGGAAGGGCATCCATTGTGTAAAAACATATGCTGGAATATTTGGCGGTTCATTCCACTTTGGTGGGTGAAGCAGTGGCGCAGTAGGTAGTGCTGTCGCCTCACAGCAAGAAGGTCGTTGGTTCGAGCCTCGGCTCAGTTGGCATTTCTGTGTGGAGTTTGCATGTTCTCCCTACGTTTGCCTGGGTTTCCCCGACAGTGCAAAGACACGCGGTACAGGTGAATTGGGCAGGCTAAATTGTCCGTAGTGTATGAGAGTGTGTGAATGTGTGTGTGAAAGTTTCCCAGAGATGGGTTGCGGCTAGAAGGGCATCTGCTACGTAAAAACTTGCTGGATAAGTTGGCGGTTCATTCCGCTGTGGCAACCCCGGATTAATAAAGGGACTAAACCGACAAGAAAATGAATGAATGAATGAATGAATGAATTCCACTTTGGTGACCCCTTATAAATCAGAGACTAAGCTGAAGGAAAATAAATGAATGTCTCATGAAACAATTATTATTAAATTTAGTGAAACTAAGGATAATCAGGGCTTGACATTACCTTTTTTGATCACCAGCCACAGTAGCTAGCAGTTGTCTAACGTCACTAGCCACTCTGCATTTTCACTTGCCACAATTTTTTTGTTGGGAAAACATTTTTATACGCATAAATATGACTTTGACATGCTAAAATTAGATTAGATTAGATTTTGTGTTTTGTCCACATGCCTCCTCATTCATTTCACATTTTGTGTGTTGTGTGAGAGCAAATGGGTCATGGTTTCATAGTGTTGTATTACAATTAGTTTTTATTTCTAATGACTTTTCAGAAGTCAAAACTAGGGATTTACCAAATTTATCTGGGACCACACCAAACAATAATTATTTCTTAGCCACACATTTTTAAATGTGACAAAACAAGACAAAACATTTATTAAAAAAAAAAGAAACAAAGAAGAACAATTGACTTTTAAAACAAATTATTGTCATGTATTAAACATATGCACAGTAATCTGTCCTCGCTAAAGGTCTCTTAGATCACCAGTTAACTGCACATAAATGGAGAGTTAATCTCATATTAAAGTGATATTGTTGTAAAAAAAAAAAAAGATGATTAAACCATATAACAACAAGCTAAAAAAAGTAGGTGAAAAACATACAGTGTGATAATGGAAGGATTACAACAACTCAAATACAACTAAAATAATTCAAGAAAACCTTTGAATTTTAGAGATGACATAAATTGAATATATGATTATGAATTATGAATGAATTATGAATTGTAAACATTTAGTTTTACTGGCTACTAAACCCTATTTCATGAGCATTCGTCAGCACTGTTCCTTCTCTTCACCTATAAATATTTTTTTTCTTTATGACTTTGTATAATTAATCGATATAATGTTGGAAGATTTATGTAGAATTGCAGCTGTGTAAAAATATGAACTAGTGTCAGCTTTAAAGATTCATCAAACCCTCGAGTACTTTTTGTGAGATTTGAACAGATTTGTGTGTTGAGCATCAGTTAGGACAATGTTAGCACCTGTTGGCTGTAATTGTGGGGAAAACTGGATAATTCAGAGCTTTTGTCAGCTAATTTCAGGTTCTGGGTTTAAAATGATTTTTGGGGCGGTTTAAATCGGTGACGTAGCGCAGACCTGCAAGTGCAAAGATGATTCGTCAGTTTCTCATTATTATTCATAGTGGAGTTTTCTTATCCTATGCGAAGAGCCGGCTTCATAATTATTCATGACTGCACATGCTTTCCGAAGGCAAGACACTGCCAGTGCCAAGCTGTGAGACACGTTGATGGTAGGTGAGATAGCGTCCACGGACCCCCGGCATACAGTATTTAGCTGTTCATGAAGGGTCGTATGTGTCTGTTTCCATGATCCACAGGGTTTGTTGCATGTTTTTCCCCGCGATGCTGTCAGGGCCGATACAGCAAAGCTGTTTGTGTGCTATAAGCATTTTTGTCGGGAGAGCTGTACGAGAATTAGAGAATGGCGGATTTTGTCTTTTATCAGGAGTTCGTTCACATTTAGACACATCGCCATGCTGCTGTGTTCGCCTAAATCCTCCAGATTACCAGCAGGGCTAATAGTTAAAATAGACAGGGCAAGAGACCTGCTGCACTGAGTCTGCATGATTCAGACCCGGGGATTGAGCGATAAGTCCTCATTTATAGTGTTTATATGAACACGACTATCTTTATAATGATATAAATTGTGGTTATCTGTATATAAAATTACGAATAACAAATGTAGCAGGGCATTAAATTACTGTTTATTTATTTGCATGTTAACTTTGTAAACTATTAAATCATGTGTCTCCTCACGGTTTGAGTCTCATTTTGTGAGCCGACTGACAACAGTTGTTCGCTCCCCTCCTTCTCCCCTGCTGGCCACGCCCACTCCTGCCTCTGATCGCGGAGCTCCACCATTATTATGCATCTTTGGAAAAAAAATTCTAGGGTAGACCTGAGCCGAAAGTGGGGGGTTTCATGTGAGTGGTGCAGTATGAAATGCACATGTTTCCTTTGGGTTTAGTAAAGTCTTAACTAACTGTTGTTTGTCGTCTTTGATTTCTCCTGTCCGGCTTGTGTTGCGGGCAGCAGGAGTGTGTTACCTGTCGTTTACCTGTCGGCTTTATTAGTAGTGTGTGTGTGTGTGTGTTTGGACACTGAGAGCAAAAGCAGATGGACAAACACCAGCTGAATGAAGAGATCAGATCTGCTTTCCTGTGCCACGCTGAAAGTCACCTCTAATCAGAGAAAACGTGTGCATTACAGCCTACAGACAAGAACAGCACAGAAATCTCACACGAGAGTCCTAAATACAGACAGTCTCCTAAAGACCTTATTCCTGCACACGAGCGAAGGCAGCCATTGGAATCTTTTTGGCTCACCACTTCCAGACTCATTGACTTTCACTCAATTTTAGATGTTAAAACAGCTCATTACGATGCTAGACCAAGCAAACTGATATTTTATTCTTATATTATTCTACTTTTTATGTATAATCATGAACGCACTTGTTAGTAGAGCAAGAAGTTTGACCATTTTATGCCTTTTATTATAGTTTTATTAGTCTTTTATTAGTCATTTCTCACGTAAGAAACTGGGGTGGACTGGCCATCTTGCAATTTTGGCTAATGCCAGAAGGGCTGAACCATTTTTTAAATGTGGGCGGGTCCGTTTTATTTATTTATATTTTTTTAAATATGTATTGTTTTTACATGCAGGCAGCTTTTATCTCTTGCTAGATGTGATATTATGATGATGAGGATAATAATAATAGTAATAGTAATAAAAACAATAATAAAAATAATAATAAATGTTAAGCATTTGTCCCAATCGGCGATGGCTGCCTGGCTTTGTGCAGCCAGAGACTGTACATTAGGTCATAATTATTCATATTTATTCATTAGGTCACCTGTAATTGTTTAATTAGCACATATTTATCAAAAACAAGAATGAGGCAAAGCCTAGCATAAGCAGTGATTCAGATAACGATGACATTTACAGTGAGAGCACCTGGAAATTTGGTGTCATCTGAGCAATACGCACAACCAAAAAAAAAAAAAGTTTGAGAGAAATTGCTCCCTTCAAAGCCAGGTGAGCAAAATAAGTACATTTTCTACCTCAATAAAGGTGTCTTTCTCATTGTGTAGTTAATAACAAGATATAAATTACGTGACATTGCGTTGTTTCCATGCCACTTCGTGTGTTTGATTTTGAGAAGTAGTTTGAACAAAGTTGTCGGCGATTCTTCCTATTATTAAGTCATGCACTGTGAACTCTCCTGTCGCCGATCCATCCAGTGTAAACACAGCACAGGCTGAACGCTAGCCCCATGGGCGTAAATCCTGGGGGGGACAGGGCGGACATGTCCCCTCCCATAAGAGGGGTGCCCCCCCCCAAAAAAATTATAATTAATAAATTAATTATAAAAAATAAAAACTCTCAATTGTGAAAAATATATGTATATATAGCTAAAATAATAGTCTAAGTAGAAAGAAAACCGCATTTATCATTTAAAATGCATTTAGTAACAGCTGAGTTACCCCTCCCCTTCCTTAGATTGGTTCGGTCCACTCCGTGCTTTCACTCATCTCACCTACTCACACACACGCACACACGTCAGGTGTGTGGCTGCGGCTGAGTTACTGTTGTAAGTAGGGGTTTTTTAACCCACCTTAAAGTGATTCTCCTCAATGTAGTTAATACAGACTCTTTCATATATTTGTTGCGGTGAACAATTTTTTTTTATGTTTTCTAAGTTGTGGCTGTTTAGCAGATTTCACAGGCTCACTGATTTACAATATGTTCTGCGCTACGTCGCCGATTTTGATCCCGCCACAAAAATCATTTTAAACCCGGAAGCTGAAATTAGCTGACAAAAGCTCAAAATTATCCAGTTTTCCCCACAATTAAAGCTGACAGGTGCTAACATTGTCTTAACTGATGCTCAACACACACACATCTGTTAATATAAAAAAAAAAAGTTCTCCGGGGTGTCCTGAACCTTTAAGTCATGCACTGTGAACTCTCCTGTCGCCGATCCATCCAGTGTAAACACAGCACAGGCTGAACGCTAGCCCCATGAGCGTAAATCCCGGGGGGGACAGGGGGGACTTGTCCCCTCCCATAAGAGGGTTGCCCCCCCAAAAAAGTTATAATTAATAAATTAATTATAAAAAATAAAAACTCTCAGTTGTGAAAAATATATGTATATATAGCTAAAATAATAGTCTAAGTAGAAAGAAAACCGCATTTATCATTTAAAATGCATTTAGAAACAGTTGAGTTCCCCCTCCCCTTCCTTAGATTGGTTCGGTCCACTCCGTGCTTCCACTCATCTCACCTACTCACACACGCACACACGTCAGGTGTGTGGCTGCGGCTGAGTTACTGTTGTAAGTAGGGGTTTTTAACCCACCTTTTAAGCGATTCTCCTCAATGTAGTTAATACAGACTCTTTCATAAATTTATTGCGGTGAACAATTTTTTTTATGTTTTCTGAGTTGTGGCTGTTTAGCAGATTTCACAGGCTCACTGATATAGTACAATATGATTGGTTATTTTAACGTTTTAAAGTTAGTTATTATGAGTATGGAAAATGTCTTTTCCTACATTTATTCTGCTTCAGGAGTCAGACTGTTGACTGTAAACAACACAACAAACAATGCGATAAATAGTTTTGAAGAAAAATTTGCTGTCATCGAACCTACGAAAAACTTTGAGAATAATCATAATGATGAAGTCTCTATGCTATACTAATATTTATAATGAAACCATTTTTAACTGCATATCTTTATGAGTAAAATTTGGCTGTATTATTTGTGTCCCCTTCAAAAAAATGCTCAAAAGAAATGTTATATTTATTGTCCCCCCTACTGTTAAATCAGATTTACGCCCATGGCTAGCCCAGATAGTCATGCATTGTGAAAACATCTGTGACACGACTACTTTGAAAATCATGCAGTCTGAACTAGGCATTAGTTGAGTAGCTGTACTGTATATAATCAAAGTAAGATATATAAAACAATAACATGATAAAGCATGAACACACATTGCTTTGCATCTTATAAACACAACAAAACCTTAAAATACAGCCTGGACCATCCCTTTAAACAAATTAAACAGCATCGTACGAGTCTGAAATGGCATAGCATCGGTAAGAGTGACAGAATTGTTTATTTCGGTGTGAACTATCACTTTAAAGGTGAAATAGTGTATTTTCCGTGTCTATAATTGAAAGGTGATGTGTATAATTTCTGTCAGCATTGGCTCCGCCAACGGCATGAATCTGTAGTCCCAATTATTCGTCGTCTTTTTCTTTATTTTTTAGATTGACCAAAATCACATGCATTACTTTAAAATTACAGTCATCAGTCTGTGATCTGTGATGAAATTCAAGGAACAATTTTCCTCTCACTTTCTTCAGTGTCTCTGTCACCAAAAGGCCTTCATTTCAGTCTCTGCTGCTCATTTTAGATTAGTGTTTGCGGTAAGGCTTTAGACACAGGTTGACTTGTCAAAAGCAACATTTAGAGCAATAACCCTTAACTGTCTATACATGCCTTTCCAGACTGCTCTCATGTTCCAGATAGGAAAGATAGCCATGTTGAATACTTAAGAGCCCCCCAGAGATTAACCCTTGACACTGGTCTGTAGTGTTGATGTATCCAGTAACTTGCTTCGTGTTACACATAAGTCTACAGATAACCTTTAATCTGTACATTACGCTATGCTTTCTTTATGCATTTCTTTAAAGGGCACCTATGATGAAAATCAACTTTTGTAAGCTGTTTGGACAGAACTATGTGTGGGTATAGTGTGTCCACAGTCATATTGGGGTGATATAAACACAATAAGAGTCTTTTTAAAAATTTCCTGATGTAAAATAGGATCCAAATCCTTCCCATTTTGAGGCCCACCGCAATGTGACATAGGAGTGCACTTTCCCCGCCCACCAAATCGATTGACAGCGTATTAACATGTCTCCATAGTTACACGTATAATTATATCAACAAAACAGGACGTGCGCAAAGTAACCGGGAATAAAAGATCTGTTCAGCTCTCTGTCATCAAAAATAAAAAGTTTAAAAAGTTTTTAAAACAGTGCATGATTGTAATGAATTACAGCGATTTTACCGTCTTTATCACCACAGCTGTATGTCAGTACAATTATAAAAGAAGATGCTTCTATCCCAGTTTGTGAAAATTAAATCAGGTTTATTTTGTACATCACATATGTCCATACAGCAGTCTATATTAATGTGTATCCTGTCACATATGTGCGTAAAAAAATGCAAAGTTAAATGCGCACACTGTGTGTGTGTGTCCCTGCTGTGTGTCTGTGTGCGAGCGTGAACTTTGTAACGACATTTTGTGTGACTCATCGTAGCAACTCCACAACAAATACATCAAATAATCATTGGGAAAGTTTTTTACTGTAGTATTTCTCTCAAATGTTACATGAGATCTGCTTCTTTCAGGTCTGTGACTGCTGTTTATCTGAAGCAGCCAAGGCGTAGGTTGTGGCACACTCTGACAGGCACATGGGAACGGTGGGTGGGATGAACAGGCCACAAAAACAGCTACATAGTGTTCAGTGCAAAAACTTACTAACTTCTGAAAGGTATAATAAATAATCTGATAGGTACAGTTGGAGTCCGAATTATTAGCCCCCATTTGATTTATATATTTTTTTTGCTTTTTAAATATTTCCCAAATTATGTTTAACAGAGCAGGGACATTTTCACAGCATGTCTGATAATGTTTTGTTCTTCTGAAGAAAGTCTTATTTGTTTTATTTTGGCTGGAATAAAAGCAGTTATTATTTTTTTAAACACCATTTTAAGGTCAATATTTTTAGCCCTTTTAAGCAAAGTTTTTTTTTTTTTTTTTTCCGAAAGTCTACAGAACAAACCATTATTATACAGTAACTTGCCTAATTACCATAACCTGCCTAGTTAACCCAATTAACCCAGTTAAGCCTTTAAATGTCACTTTAAGCTGTATAGAAGTGTCTTGATGAATATCTAGTAAAATATTATTTACTGTCATCATGGCAAAGATAAAATAAATCAGTTATTAGAAATGATTTATTAAAACTATTATGTTTAGAAATGTGTTAAACAAATCTTCTCTCCATTAAACAGAAATTGGGGAAAAAAAAATAAACAGGGGGGGGGGGGGGCTAATATTTCTGACTTCAATTGTATGTTGAGCTGCAACTTTACAGACACATTTTGGAGATACAAAAGACTTATCTTAAATCTTAAAAAAGGGGAAAAATAGGTGCGCTTTAAATAGTGTTTTATTCAGCATCAAAAGCAGTCAGCCTCCAATTTTTGGTTCGGATTTTTATTGCCAGCAAAACAATTGCAAGCATTTTTGAATGCATTTGTTGCTAAGCTAAGCTTAAAGTGCTCCCACCAAAGACATAGCAGACTACAACCAATTAAAAACATCGACCTGTCATTAAAATTCCTATATAAATCATCAGCAACACCAAATAGGAAACTTTTCAAAACTTTCTGTTTCATTTCTGAATGACATGCTAATGGCCTAATCTGATTCAACAATCTATGCTAAGCTAAGCTAAGCTAAAAGTGCTCCTGCAGCTGAATGGACTCAATATTGGTGAAATTCTAGTTTAAAACTACACTGTAAAATAAAAAATCTGTAAATTAGGTGTCTGTATTTTGTGCTTAACAAGTGTTTTTCCATTTACTTACGTTTGTGAATTGCATTATGGGATGTTTATCACTGCTCTGTCCATTTTAGATGTTGAAAATTCAACTCTACAGTTTAACAGTGACTTTTATTGACATTTTAGACGTTTGAATTAATATAATGGACCATAAATGATATATAGAGACATAAGACTGTAAAATAACTGAACATGTACTGGTAGCTTATTACAACCCTGCTGAAAAATCCAGCTTAATCCAGCCTAGGCTGGTTGGCTGGTTTTTAGCTGGTCGACCAGGCTGGTTTTAGAGGGGTTTTGGCCACTTCCAGGCTGGTTTCCAGCCATTTCCAGCCTGGTCTTAGATGGTCAGGCTGGGAGATGACCAGCTAAAACCAGCTTGACCAGCCTAGCCAAGCTGGGAGTCCAGCCAAAACCAGCTATATCCAGCTTAAACCAGGCTGGCCAAGCTGGTTTTAGCTGGATTTGGCAGGTCATTTTCCAGCCTGACCAGCCAAGACCAGGCTAGAAATGGCTGGAAACCAGCCTGGAAATGGCCAAAACCCCTCTAAAACCAGGCTGGTCAACCAGCTAAAACCAGCCAACCAGCCTAGGCTGGTTTAAGCTGAATTTTTCAGCAGGGAAGGGTTTTGTAGCATAATAAACACCACCAATACAGACTATACATATCACTTTATACCATAAACATGTTCATAAAAGTCACTTTTTATTACTTTTCAAGGTTAAAAGTTGAAAAAAAAGTTCCATAATGCAGTACAAAAGCATAAATAAACAGGGAAAAAATGAAAATACAGCATGAACCAGCAGAATTTTGCACCAAAACACTAACGAAGAATTGTTTTCCTTTACATGCATACACTCAAATAAGCTTTAGTGTTTGTCCTCTATGTTTAAACCTGATGGCAGATCTGAGATGTCTTATTGACTGTGTTTTTTCAGTTGACTACGCTCGTCCTCTACCTCCGGCCTTCAAAATTGAACATGTCAGTCAGGATAAATCTGCTCTAATTCACTGACTAAACTTCATACATTTCTATCTGAAAACGATAATAAAAATGATCATCAGACGATCATAGAGACTTGATAAACTGTTTGTCTAGACCATCCAGAACAAAATAAGTGGCACTTTGGAAAATGTAAAACTCCAGAAGTGGATGACTATGTGCTTTTATCAGTCAGAGGCATTAGCAGAGAGCAGGACTACTGATATAATGCTGGAGATATACTACATAATGCAGTTTCATATAGACAAATGAGTCATTGAGGCATGTTAGATTTAATAATTTGTAATCTTGATAACATCCATGAGCAGATCATTTCAAGTCTGAAATCTCTCAAGAAATATGTAGGTTTGCTTTAATCATTTACATGATATTATACTGTGTTTTTTGCTGAAAGTTGGTGCAGATGATGCATTGAGTAGGAATCTGATAAAGACATATGAAAATATTTTCTCTTTGAAGACTTTTTTAAGGGCAAAAGCTTTTTAAGGCTGAATGATTTAGGAAAAGCTGCATGGCTGTTTTTTTTTTTACTTGTTTTTGTAGTTTTTCTAATTGAATTCATGTCCAATGTCTAATGCACTGTGGCCAAATTTAGCCATTAGAGTATAAATAAAGATGGAATAGGCTTTTTAAGAGCAGCAAACTATTTTAAAGAGACATTCAGGTTAATTCAGGTTAATCTCAGTAATTGCATATAAAACTTACTAGTAATTTTTGAATGAAAATCATTTCAGAGTAAAAAAAAAAAAAAGAGTTTGAGTTATAGTATAGCTATATACACTCACCGGCCACTTTATTAGGTACATCTGTCTATCCGCTTATTAACGCAAATTTCTAATCGGCCAATTACATGGCAGCAACTCAATGCATTTAGGCATGTGTACAAGGTCAAGACGATCTGCTGCAGTTCAAATCAAGCATCAGAATGAGGAAGAAAGGGGATTTACTGTAAGTAACTTTGAACATGTCATGGTTGTTGGTGCCAGACGGGCTTGTCTGAGTATTTCTGAAACTGCTGATCTACTGGGATTTTCACGCACAACCATCTCTAGGGTTTACAAAGAATGGTCTGATAAAGAGAAAATATCCAGTGAGCGGCTGTTCTTTGGGCGCAAATGCAGCAATTTCTGAAATACTCAGATCAGCCGGTCTGGCACCAACAAACATGCCACGTTTAAAGTCACTTAAATCCTCTTTCTTCCTCATTCTGATGCTCAGTTTGAACTGCAGCAGATCGTCTTGACCATGTCTGCATGCCTAAATGCATTGAGTTGCTGCCATGTGATTGGCTGATTAGAACTTTGCGGTAACGAGCAGTTGGACAGGTGTACCTAATAAAGTGGCCGGTGAGTGTGTATTTATGCAAATGCTTTCTCTCACCATTGTCGGGTGTGATGAAAAGTTAATTTTGTACTCCGGGGTGTAAGTCTTCACTCACAAGGTCGTCAGTGAAATGCACACGTGTGTTTTGATGAGTGCGATGTGCCACATTGTTTTAATTATTGATGGTGGAAATAGGAATCTAATGAAATTTCCATCATCTTGAAAGAGGAACTGCGTTTCGATCAAGAGCCATTTATGTGCAGGCAAGTGCAGCAGATGCGGAGTCACTATTATACTGTCATTAGCTTCATTTTGTCCATCGCTTCGCTCTCGGTTTCGCAGCGAGAGTGACGGGTTAGTTTATCACTAACTAGCCACTGTAAAATGCAGGAGACTGACAGATGAGCACATGCCGATCTCAGCGAAGTAAAACTGAGAGTAATTGCTTGCTGATCCTCTTACTGGTGTTGCTGATGATTTATAAAGGAGGTTTGATGACAGATTGACATTTTTAATTGTTGTGGACTGCTACATCTCTGGTGGGATCACTTTTAGCTTAGCTTAGCATAGATCATTGAATCGGATTAGACCATTAGCATCTCACTCAAAAAATGACCAATGAGTTTTGACAAGTTTTCTATTTAATGTTGCTGATGATTTATAAAGGAAGTTTGATAACAGATCAACATTTTTAATTGGTTGTAGACTGATATATCTCTGGTAGGAGCACTTTTAGCTTAGCTTAGCATAGATCATTTATTCAGATTAGACCATTAGCATCTCACTCAGAAATTACCAAAGAGTTTTGATAAGTTTCCTATTTGGTGTTGTTGATGATTTGTAAAGGAAGTTTGATAACAGATTGACATATTTAATTGGTTGTGGACTGATATATCTCTGGTCGGAGCACTTTTAGCTTAGCATAGATTACTGAATCGAATTAGACCATTAATATCTCACTTAAAAAAATAAAACATTAAGTAACCCTCCATGTTTTTTGGAAATAGGCTAATTTTACAGCCCACCATAGAGTTAAACAGTTGAGTTTTACCATGCTTTAATGCATTCAACTAATCTCTGGGTCTGGCGGGAGCTATTTAAGTTTAGCTTAGCATAGGTCATTGATTTACTGTAGATTAGACCATTAGCATCTCACTCAAAAATGACCAAAAATTTTTGATAAAGATTCCTATTTGGTTTGGCTGATGTTGGATAACAAAACGACATTTTTAATTGATTGTGGACTGATATATCTTTGGTGGGAACAATTGTAGTTTAGCTTAACATAGATAATTGAATCGGATTAGACCATTAGCATCTCACTCAGAAATGACCAAAGAGTTTTGATAAGTTTCCTATTTGGTGTTGCTGATGATTTATAAAGGTAGTTTGATAACAGATTGACATTTTAATTTGCTGTTGTATTTTAATTGCTGATATATCTATGGTGGGAGCACATGTAGCTTCGCATAGATCATTGAATGGAATTAGCCCTGCTGAAAAATCCAGCTTAAACCAGCCTAGGCTGGTTGGCTGGTTTTTAGCTGGTCGACCAGGCTGGTTTTAGAGGGGTTTTGGCCACTTCCAGGCTGGTTTTCAGCAATTTCCAGCCTGGTCTTAGCTGGTCAGGCTGGGAGATGGCCTGCTAAAACCAGCTTGACCAGCCTAGCCAAGCTGGGAGTCCAGCCAAAACCAGCTATATCCAGCTTAAACCAGGCTGGTAAAGCTGGTATTAGCTGGATTTGGCTGGTCATTTTCCAACCTGACCAGCTAAGACCAGGCTGGAAATGGCTGGAAACCAGCCTGGAAATGGCCAAAACCCCTCTAAAACCAGGCTGGTCAACCAGCTAAGACCACCCAAGCAGCCTAGGCTGGTTTAAGCTGGATTTTTCAGCAGGGAGACCATGAGCATCTCAAAAATAAATGAATAAAAGTAACACTCCATTTTTTTTTTTTTGTAATTTTACTTCTCACCCTAGAGTTAACAGTTGTGTTTTACCATGTTTTATTCCATTTAGCCCATCTCCAGGTTCAGCACTTTTAGCTTAGCTTAATCAGATTAAAACATTAGCATTTTACTCCAAAAAATGACCAAAAGTTTTGATAGGTTTCCTATAGGAAGCTCTTGGTCACATATTTGGTAATTTTTCAACAAGATGCTAATGGTCTAATCTGATTCAATGGTCTATGACAAGCTAAGCTAATCAAAAAGTGCTCCAACGAAACCCGGAGATCAGTTGTATGGGTTAAAAAATGGTAAACCTCAGCTGTTTAACTCTAAGAGGGCTGTAAAATGAGCCTGTCCCCCATCCCCCCACCCCCTTCCCAAGAAAGTGTTATATAATAACAAAAAAGTAGTTATTGAAATCATAATTACATATGCTGAGAATATGAATTTTATGAAATTTCCATCATCTTGAAAGAGGAACTGTTTTAGAGCGAGAGTGATGGGTTAGTTTATCACTAACTAGCCACTGTAAACTTGTAAAGCAGTAAAAACTGTGAGTAATTGCTTGCTGATCCTCTCACTGGTGTCGCTGGTGATTTATAAAGGAAGTTTGATAACAGATTGACATTTTTAATTGGTTGTAGACTGATATAGCAGGCAGTTTTGAGGCGGATTATTGGCATCTGCTGGTAATCCTGCCATCTTTGTTGATTAGCCAAAGCGCTAATTCCTTGCTGTATCTATCCTAAATATCTACTCACTGTTTTATCAACAAAATGTGTGTGTACATTTCCAGCCTTTTCCGTTCAGTTTCCTTAAAATGGAATATGATAGACAACAAATGCATTATTTACCGTGACATGAATCCAGTATTATTGCAAATTACTGTTAAGGAACTTTTTTTCGTTCTGTTACTAATTGTTGCTTAGATTATTCTTTTAGGGCAGCACGGTGGTGCAGTGGGTAGCACAATCTTCTCACAGCAAGAAAGGTCGCTGGTTCAAGCCCCATCTGGGTCAGCTGGCATTTCTGTGTGGAGTTTGCATGTTCTCCCCGGGATGGCGTGGGTGTCCTCTGGTTTATGCCACAGTCTAAAAAACATGTGGTACAGGTGAATTGGGTTCACTAAATTGTCCGTAGTGTATGTGTGTGAGTAAGTGTGTATGGGTGTTTCCCAGTGATGGGTTGCAGCTGGAAGGGCATCCGCTGCGTAAAACTTATGCTGCATAAGTTGGAGGTCCATTCCGCTGTGGAGACCCATGATCAATAAAGGGACTAAGTCAAAAAGAAAATGAATGAATGAATGATTATTCTTTTAAACCACAAACAGAGCTGCCATTTTCTGCCAGATTGTGCTTTAGCTCAAGATGCTTACCTAAAAACAGAGATTATCTACAAAGTTCTGATATTTTTATTTGAATCTCATAACCCTGACAAAGTTTTCTTTGGAATTTTGAGTTTATATCTCACAACACTGGGTTTTATTTTGTAATTTAGATTGTTTTATTTAAGTATTTTACTGTCTTGCACTATCCTCATAATTATGAGCTTGTCTTCTTGGATTTCTGAAGTTTGCATCAGACCGTTTTAACCTGTTCCTAAAGATTATGAGTTTAGGTTTCTCAATATGCGTTCTTGTCTGTACTTGCGTTCCTGTGTCCTTGTGAAAGGTCATCAACCGTCGCCGAAGTACTGTTTCCAATTCAATGTTTACATCTTGCTAAGTACAGACAAAATTCCCGGATGTGTACTTACTCTGCCTCTTTTACCAAGGATACTTCGAGAGGTGACTTGTGCAAACTTAAAAAGCACAGGTATCCCAGAATGCATTGCAGCGTAATCAAGCTAATGGCAGAGGAGAAAACCCGCACGGTTTTAAAAATACTCCTCTGTTGATTTACAAATTAAAGTTTGAAGAGTTTTTCAGGCAAGTTGTAGTAGATGTAGTTGTTTCAAACTGGAATTGGCAGTTTATTTATAAAGATAGGGCATCTTTGGCGATGTGCCTCAGCTTATATTAGTTAGTTTTTCAAAGTCTGAACTTGGCAAGTCTGAACTTCCAAGTACGCAAGTTCGAACTTTGCGTACTTGGTATTGAGAAACAGCCTAGATCTTGCAGTTTTTGCATCTTTTAATCCACTAACAGAGTTGACATTTTCCGCCATTTTGTGCTTTAGCTCAAGATGCTAACCTTAAACCTGATACTACACAGCATGTCTAAAACACAACTGTAAGCATTTTTATCATATTATTGTTTTAAAACCCGAATGAGAATCCTATCCCAGTGATGGGTTGCAGCTGGAAGGGCATCTCCTGTGTAAAACATATGCTGGATAAGTTGGGGGTTCATTCAGTGTGACGACCCCTGCTTAATAATGGGACTAAGCCGAAGGAAATGAATGAATGAGAATCCATTAAACATCACAGTTACGGTTGACAAATTATTAATTAATTACTATTAACGTATCCTAAAAATGTTGTACAAAGAGTAGAATGATGACATGCCTCAAAGTCTTTATTATTTAATCAGGGTTCACCACAGCGGAATGAACCGCCAACTTATCCAGCGTATGTTTTACGCAGCGGATGCTCTTCCATTTGCAACCCATGAGTGGTAAAATAGCTAAGTTTATATTATTTGCTTATTTTAATCAACAAAACTAGCACAAGTCGAGTAGTTAGTGCAGGTTGATGCTACTTTGCATTATGGTCAGTGCAGTAAGAGACTGTATTATCATCAATAACGCTACTTGTTGAGCACAAAAGTTTGTAAAATACAAAATGTGAAAAAATTAAATCTATGAAATGTTCTGTCTTTGTGCTTTATCTTCTTTGTTTGCTCGTTATTAAACCCATACACAGCGCAAATATCCAGCGTCTTCAGATTGGCTTTAGTTTTAGTGCTGTTGAATGACATTTGTCCTGGGAGCGCTGTACAAATACGATGGCTGTATTGACGCATGCTCAGGGCCTGTATGGGATATCTAATGTATGGTGTACGTGACTTGAAAACAAGACTTATGTCTTAACCTAAGAGAAGACATTAAAAGCAGGATTTTTAATTGTGCATGTTTTTCAGAACGGATGTGACCGACATGTCCTGACTTGAAGATCTTTAATAGAAAGCCGGACCTCATTATCAAGCATGGTGTGATGGCGGGCAGAAAGCAGCGTTAGAAAATGTGTTAAGTTCTCATCGTTTCCATTACGGTTAGCATTATATTATTGGTCTGTTCGGCGAATGCATTACTAAGTGTCAAAGCAATTTCTATGAACAGCAATGTGATGTTTCTTCCCCAAAGTGGAGGAGCAATATATAAATATTATAGCATCTTCACTATTGTTTTTTTTGCTCCCATAATTTTGCCTCAGCCTTGTTCATTGATGTTCCTTCGGCTTAGTTCCTTTATTCATCAGAGGTCACCACAGTGGAATGAACCACCAACTTGTCCAGCGTATGTTTTAAATAGCAGATAGCCTTCCAGCTGCAACCAATACTGGAAAAGACCCATGCACACTCATTCACACTACAGCCAATTTAGTTTATTCAATTTACTTATAGTGCATGTGTTTGGACTGTGGGAGAAACCAGAGCACCCGGAGGAAACCCACACCAACACGGGGAGAACATGCAAACTCCACACAGAAATGCCAGATGACCCAGTCGGGACTCAAACCAGTGACCTTCTTGTTGTGAGGTGACAGTGCTAACCACTGAAACACCGTGTCGCCCTTATTACTTCTTATTACTACACAAAAACAATCATATTTTTTCAGGATTTCTTAATTATTTTAACATTTAAAAGAACAGTGTTTATTTAAACCTTAGAGTTGTGAGTAAAGTTTTTTTTTTCTCCTCACAATTCATATTTTTCTCAGAATTTAAATTTTTTTTTTATAGACAAAGTTTAGGTTTGTTGTCTTGTAATTCAGTTTACATCTCAGAATTTCAACTTTTTGTTGTATTTTGGAGTTTACTTACATTTCTTTGTTCAAAATTCCCTTTTAAATCTCAGTTTTGTTGAGTCTGAGTTTATTTCTCACAGTTTTAAATTTTTTCTCAGAACTATGAGTAGTTTTTTTGTATTTTTACCAACGCTCAGAGTTTGTACAATGCAATTTTGAGTTTACACCTCATCATTTTACTCATACTGTGTATTACATTTAGCAAATGTGTAGTATTTTCACACCAGAAATCTATTTATAGCTTACAACTTTTTTTTTTTTTACATATTTAATTTTTTTTGTTTATTTTTTTTAATCATGAATTTATATGTCTGTATATCTGATATTTTTCTGTGAATCTCATTACTCTGACTTTATTTTCTTGGATTTCTGAGTTCACATCTGACAGTTGCGACTTTTTATTGTATTTTAGAGTTTACTTACATTTCTTTGCTCAGAATTCACTTTTTTCATCTCAGTTTTGTTGAGTCTGAGTTTATTTCTCACAGTTTTAAAACTTTTCTCAGAATTATGAGTAGTTTTTTTGTATTTTTACCAAAGCTCAGAGTTCGTGCACTGTAATTTTGAGCTGACACCTCATTATTTTACTGATATATTACATTTAGCAAACGTGTAGTATTTTCACACCAGAAATCTGTTTATATCTTAGACATTTTTTTTTTTTTACATTTTAATATTTTTTGTTTCTTTTTTTAATCATGAATTTTTATGTCTGGAGATCTGATATTTTTCTGTTAATCTCATTACTCTCATTTTATTTTTTCTTGGATTTTTGAGTTTACATCTCTCGATTGTTCTTTTTGTTGTATTGTTTGAGTTTACTTACATTTCTTTGTTCAGAATTAACTTTTTTTCTTCTTAATTTTGCTGAGTTTGAGTTGATTTCTCACAGTTTTTAACTTTTTCTCAGAATTATAAATAATACTTTAGTTTTATTTTACTAAAATTCTGAGTGTTGCACCCTGCAATTTTGAGTTTACACCTCATTATTTTACTGATATTTTACATTTAGCAAATTTGTAGTTTTTTACACCAGAAATGTGTTTATATCTTAAAATTGTGAGTTTAGTTTAGTTTATTTTGTTTTTGTTTTTACTTTTTCTTTTGTTTGTTTCTTTTTTAATCATGAGTTTATATGTCTGGAGATCTGATATTTTTATTTGAATCTCATTCACTGACTTTGTTTTCTTGGATTTCTGAGTTTACATCTCACAATTGCAACTTTTGTTGTATTTTTTTTTAGTTTACTTTAATTTCTGTGCTCAGAATTCACTTTTTTAATCTGAGTTTTGTTGCGCTTGAGTTGATTTCTCACAGTTTTTAACTTTTTCTCAGAATTATGAATATTATTTTGGTAGTATTTATTCAGAGTTTTGCACCCTGCAATTTTGAGTTTACACCTAATTATGGTACTGATATATTACATTTAGCAAATGTGTAGTATTTTGACACCAGAAATCTGTTTACATCTTACAATTGTGAGCTAAGTTTAGTTTGTTGTTGTTTTTACATTTTTTTTGTTTATTTAATAATAATAATAATAATTTTTATTTATATAGCATCTTTCCAGAGCTCAAGGACACTTTACAAGGAATGCAACAAAAAGATAAACAAACATACATGAAGTCAAATATAACAAACTGGAATTACACAAACAAGACCTAAGAGACCTTTCTTTGAACCATGAATTTATATGTATGGAGATCTGATAATTTTATTTATTTTTATTTTATTTTTAGTTATTTTATTTTTATTTATGTGTCTGGAGATCTGATATTTTTATTTGAATGTCATTCACTGACTTTATTTTCTGGGATTTCTGAGTTTACATCTCACAATTCAAACTTTTTTGTTGTTGTTTTTTTTTTTAGAGTTTACTGACAATTCTTTGCTTAAAATACACTTTTTTTCATCTCAAGTTTTTGCCTTTTTCTCAGAATTATGAGTTTATATATACCAATAATACTAATAATAATAATAATAATAATAATAATAATCATAATTATTATTATTATTATTTATTTTTTTAAACCAAAATTTAGAGTTTACATCCTGCAGTTTTGAGTTTACATCCCATCTATTTCCTGATCAGTTCAGTAAACACTATACGAGGTGAAGAAGAGCAACGTAATCATTCATCCCCAGTGCAGAGAATCCAAAAATAAAGCATTTCAGTAATCTTCTTGTTTTTTTTTTCCCCTCCCACAATTTTGCCTCAGACTCGAGCAATTGAGTTCCCACATCCTCGGGGAGAGCAGATTTAGCTTCATTCACTGGCGAGTTAGGCTTTTGAAGGCTAAAAATAGGATGCTAATGGTTATACCTTCAGGAAAAGACTGTGTTAAATCATTACGGATAGGTTTCAACTCTGACTCCCATCATCACCGACAGGCTTTTTATTCCATCAGGGTATAATAATGAGCGCAGGTGAAAGGTTGCAGCTTTTTCATTCACTGCACTGCACTGTTTTTTTATGCAATTTGGTGTTGAAGGCTGTCAGTGATGCATCCATTACTGTGGACAGAAAAAAATGAACGAGATGGGCTGAAGTCCAGGCAATGGACTTCTGAATGAACATGTGAGAGGGAATCAGATTACAGCGTATGCTCGGGTAATCTCCAGCAGTTGACTGTTTTAATCCAGTGTCGCTGAACATTACTCAGGAGATAACACATGACCGGCTTAGGAGGAAAAAATAAAAATCATGTTTGTAGAGAAAACAGTGAAAGCCCACAGGACATCAGAGCGGCCCGAGCTCGCTGACACTGGCAGACTCATATCAGATATAAAAGAGCAGCATTTTATGAAATATGAACGCAATGAATAAACAAATAGTCACTTTTAAGTGATGTTTTACAAACAAATTTCAGGAGGAGCACGCGCAGAAGTTTCAGTATCGAATACGTCATTGACAATTATTCTATTACAAAATCAGTTCTTGACCAAACCCCTATATATACACTAAAGCCGCAGCATCTCACGACACCACCCGACACCTCACGTCTTAAGCATTACATGAGCGTTCTGGGGCCGGGCTAGATACTTTGCTCAAATCCCAACTCCTCTCTGTTTCCTGATAAGGGGAAAAACTCGTGTTGGGGTGTCTCCCCGAGCTCAGAGATCTATGGACACCACGCCAAATACGCCTTATTCTTGAACGATTGCAAGTGTGAACTCGTGAAATATATGATATATAAGATGCATCACTGATTGACAATCAGTTTTACAGGCTGTTGTGCAAATGGAACAGACAACTGTTAGATATAACAGACAATTGACAAGACACCCTAATAAAGGAGTCATTCTGGAGGTCGTGACCACAGACCATTTCTCAGTTTTGGTCTTTTGAATGCTGGCTTTGCTTTCACTCTAGTGGTAGCAAGAGACTTAGGGTGCTTTCACACCTACACTTTTGTTTCGGAACGTATCTCGTTTGCCCAGTTAGTGCGGTTCGTTTGGCATATGTGAACAGGGCAATCGCGCTCTGTTCCGCGCCAAAGTAATCGCTCCAAGACTGCCTGAATGAGGTGGTCTCGGCTCGATTGAAACGAACCCTGGAGCGGTTCGATTGTAGTGAGAAAGCGATCCGATCTGAGCGCGGTTACATCACTGTGTTTTATGGATATGTAATAGGCATACGGCTATATGAAGAGAGAATTCTGAGTAGGGCAGGAAGTTTCGCGAGTCTCCGGATGCCCGCAAACGAGTGATAATCTCCCGGTAATCTTGCGTCTCCCTCCCGGTCCTCAAATAGGCATCGTCGCGCACCCTTCTCACCCCTCCCCACCGCATCTCTCCTCAGACACGTCGCGCGCACACCTTGTCAATCATCACCAAACCACCACCTCTCCTGACAGCTGAGCGAGACTCCGCAAAATAAACCCTGACACTGACCAATGTGAGGAGAGTTTACTCGCACGTGTCTGTTTTAGTTCTTTTGGTTCGATTAGAAGCTTTGCAGTGCGAAAGCGAACCGCTCCAAGAGCAAAGAGCAACAATGTAACATTTGTAATCTCTGTTTCGGAACAACTGAATCGATTCACAGGTGTGAAAGCACCCTTATACTCGTGCCTGGCGCTGCATCGCCACCTCCGCTGACTGCGTGTGCACCTCGCGAAACGGCCGAGGCTTTTATATTCGCCGCATTCGCCGTTGTGATATTCTTTGAAACGACAGGGGGGCGGTCAAAAGAAACCTACCGTAAAGTCAGGCGGATAAACAGAGAAGTAGAAAGTTTCCGGAACTACATCATAATATAATATATAGTTCAATATTTTTAAACTATTAATTTTTTATTGTTTTTATGCATTATTTTAATGATTATAAGCATTTTTATAGCAATTCAAGATTTTTTTTTATCAAATCACTTGCTTTTGTTCATAACTCGGCCAGTTTTACCATTTAAAGTTTATTATAATATTAATCACAAGAGAACATGAGTTGATTTACAAAAATATTTTTATTATGGAAAGAATAGAAGCAAAAAAAGAAAGGATTTTTTTGGAAAAAGATTATTTTTCAGATTTAGCCCCCTCCACAAATATATAAATCAGTGTTACCGGTGGAAAAACATATTCTGTATTTGTAATTAATGACAACAGAACATGAGTTACTCTACAAATATGTTTTATTATCGCACTTACTAAAAAATATAGATTTGTTTTTTAGATTTAGCCCACTCCACAATTCACACATCATTGTCTGGCTAGTTTCTGTCCTCTTCTTATGCTAAAAAGGCAATGATGGTCCAACATTACAGATCATTATCACCAATAAAGCCCAGAGAAACAGAGCATCAGCATATTGTAAACCGATAGGTTTAAATATTCCTTCCCAGTTATCAAAGAAATACTTCTGTGACTTCATTGGTTTTTTTGACTATTAAACTGTTTTAATTTATTCAAAATTAAACAAAATACATCAGTGTAAAACCTATAAATGGTGGAAAAACATATTCTGTGATTGTGTACCTGGTCTCCACTTTTGCCATGGCCTCTTTTGGTTTTAATAAATTTATTCTTCAGGATTTTCCAAACCTTTTAACAAAAACTTTCTCCTTTCCCACGCCTGTTGCTATTTCTAGCCAAGAATTATTAATCATTAGGTTATCTCTCTAATCACGGGTCATTAGATGTGTGTACATTCGTACTGTTTCAGACAAAATCTCTTCAAAGTGAATCATATTCCACTCAAATGAGTTGCGGCGCTGCTCGCACTGTTCGCTCAAGTCTCAAAAACTGCCCGATGCAACCCCAGCCGAAATCATGCCGCGTGCACCCAAAGCGAACCTCCGCGATGACGTCACATTCGCCGCGCGCACTCAAGCGAACAAGCGGATTCGTCGAGTATAAACCAGGCTTTAGTCTACAACCACCACAAGTGGCTCAGGTAATGCAGCTCATCCAGGAAGCCCATCAATAGGAGCTGTGGCAAGAAGGAGCATGGAGGTGCTACCAGGAGACAGGCCAGTACATTAGGAGACATGGTGGGTGCCGTAGCAGGGCAACAACCCTGCAGGGCAGTCCAGCAGGACAACCCAACCTAGCTTCTTCAAGATGGCACATCAATGCGAGCTGTGCCAAGGTTTGCTGTGTCTGTCAGCGCATTGTCCAGAGCATGGAGGCACAACCAGGAGACAGGCCAGTACATCAAGAGACATGGAGGAGGCCATAGCAGGGCAACAACCCAGCAGGGTTACCCAACCCGGCTCATCCAAGATGACACATCAGTGCGAGCTGTGGTATGAAGGTGTGCTGTGTCGGTCAGTGTAGTGTTTAGAGCATTGAGGTGCTACCAGGAGACAGGCCAGTACATTATGAGACATGGAGAAGGCCATAGCAGGGCAATAACTCAGCAGGGCAACCCAACCCAGCTCATTCAGGATAGCACATCAATGCAAGCTGTGGCAAGAAGGTTTGCTGTTTCTGTCTGCGCAGTGTCCAGAGCATGGAGGCACAACCAGGAGACAGGCCAGTAAACTAGGAGATGTGGAGGAGGCTGTGTCAGGGCAACAACCCAGATGGAAAACCCAGCAGGACAACCCAACTTAGCTTGTCCAAGACGGCACATCAATGCTAACTGTGGCAAGAAGGTTTGCTGTCTCTGTCAGCGTAGTGTCTAGTGCATGGAGACGCTACCAGGAGACAGGCCAGTACATCAGGAGACCTGGAGGAGGCCGTAGCAGGTCAACCCAACCCAGCTCATCCAGGATAGCACATCAATGCGATCTGTGGCAAGAAGGTTTGCTGTGTCTGTCAGCATAGTGTTGTATCTAGTGCATGGTGGGGCTACCAGTAGACAGGCCAGTTCACATGTGGAGGAAGCCATATCAGGGCAACAACCCAGCTGGGAAACCAAGCAGGACAATCCAACCTATAGCTTATCCAAGATGGCTCATCAATGCTACCTGTGGCAAGAAGGTTTGCTGTGTCTGTCAGCGTATTGTCTAGTGCATGGAGACACTACCAGTAGACAGGCCAGTACATCGGGAAACTGGAGGAGGCTGTAGCAGGGCAACCCAACCTAGTTAATCCAGGATGGCAAATCAATGTGAGCTGTGGCAAGAAGTTTTGCTGTGTCTGTCAGCATAGTGTCCAGAGCATGGAGGCACTACCAAGAGACAGGCCAGTACATCAGGAAACATGGAGGAGGCCGTAGCAGGGCAACAACCATATATTTTTTACAGTGTATAATTCTACATTTAAGGTGGCATGGTGGTTAGCACTGTTGCCTTACAGCAAGAAGATCGCTGGTTCTAGTCCCGGCTGGGTTAAAGCCCATGCACACAGGGGCGCTTTTTGCTTACGTTGCTTGGAGGGTGTAGTAGCTGAAAGCCGATATACCCTGCTTTGACTGAAGTCTTGGAATTTCTAGTTTACTTGATCCTAAAGATCTGAGTGATCTGTTAGGTTTGTATTCAATGAGCATATCTGTAATGTATTGAGGTCCTTGGCCATTTAGTGATTTATAGACAAGTAATACTACTTTACAATCAATTCTAAATGTAACTGGGAGCCAGTGTAAAGACCTGAGGACAGGTGTGATGTGCTCTGATTCTTTGGTTCTGCAACTGTCTGACTGTCTTTTTGGAAAGGCCAGTAAGGAGGCCGTTACAGTAATCCACCCTGCTGCTGATAAAAACATAAACAAGTTTTTCTAAATCTTCACTAGAAACAAAGCATCTGATTCTTGCAATGTTTCTGAGATGATAGTGTGCTTATTTACTAGCTGCTGTGACATGACTATTAAAACTCAGATCTGACTCCAGAGTCACACCAAGATTCTTGACCTTATTTTTTGTCGTAAGACCTTTAGAGCCAAGGTACGCATTCATCTTGAGAACCTCATCTCTGTTCCCAAACGCAATGACTTCGGTTTTCTCTTTGTTTTACTGAAGAACATTTTGGCACATCCAACAGTTTATTTCATCAGTGCATTTGCAGAGGGTGTCAATGGGGCTGTAGTCATTAGGCAGTAAGGCTAAGTACTGTAGATCTACGTGTCATCAGCATAGCTGTGGTAGGAGATTTGATTCTCATTATTCGGCTCAGAGGAAGCATATAAAGGTTGAACAGCAGAGGTGCCAGAATCGAGTCTTGTGGGACTCATGTCATGCTTGTCCACCTTGTCCTATGGTCACCTATGCTGACATGGTAACCTCTTCCTTCAAGGTAAGATCTGAACCGTTTGAGGACCGTCCCAGATAGCCCAACCCAGTTTTCCAGCCTATCCAGAAGTATGCTGTGACTGTCAAATGCAGCACTGAGATCCAACAATACCAGCACTGTTATTTTACCTGAATCTGTATTTAGGCGTATATCATTGATTGTCTTTATAAGAGCGCTCTTTGTACTGTGATGTGGTCTGAAACCAGATTGAAAATTGCCTAAACACCCCTTGAAGTTTAAGAACTTGTTAACCTGGTTGAAAACTTAACTTTTTTAATGATTCTGCCATTGAGAGGGTGTTTTGAGATTGGCCTGTAATTGCTCAATATGGTGTTATCCAGGTTGCTCTTCTTCAAGGGGGGTTAACAACTGCAGTTTTAAGTGAGTTTGGAAAAATCCCTGAGAGAAGTGAAGCTTAAAGTTTTGAAGCAGCATCTAACGTCAAGGAGTGATTTTGCATACTCTTCTGTTCGAAGCCAGTGAAAATCGCTTGGGTTTGAATCCGGAAAGAACGTCTCGAAAAACGCTGACGATAAATGCAAACAAAAAGGGTCCCGGTGTGTAAGAGCTTTTAGGTTGGCGTTTCTGTGTGGAGTTTGCATGCTCTCCCTGTGTTGGCATGGGATTCCTTTGTGGGTGCTCTGGTTTTCCTAACAGTCCATACACATGCGCTAGGTGCAGGGCCGGAGCAAGCTGAACTGCCGCTCTAGGCAAAGGACGGTCACGTCGCCCTCAAACCTAAAGTGAAACCGGGGAGGGGGGGGGTCTATTCTGCCACCCTAGACTCGGCTATAACTGAAGAGTGGGTGGCGAGGGTAGTTTAGGGGACGCCACCCTCTCTATTCTGCCGCCCTAGACGCAGCAATAACTGAGGCAAGGGTAGTTTAGGGGATGCCACCCTCTCTATTCTGCCGCGCTAGACGCGGATATCACTGAGGCGTGGGTAGTTTAGGGGACGCCACCCTCTCTATTCTGCCGCGCTAGACGCGGATATCACTGAGGCGTGGGTAGTTTAGGGGACGCCACCCTCTCTATTCTGCCGCGCTAGACGCGGATATCACTGAGGCGCGGGTAGTTTAGGGGACGCCACCCTCTCTATTCTGCCGCGCTAGACGCGGATATCACTGAGGCGCGGGTAGTTTAGGGGACGCCACCCTCTCTATTCTGCCGCGCTAGACGCAGCTATAACTGAGGCAAGGATAGTTTAGGGGACGCCACCCTCTCTATTCTGCCGCGCTAGACGCGGATATCACTGAGGCGCGGGTAGTTTAGAGGACGCCACCCTCTCTATTCTGCCGCGCTAGACGCAGCTATAACTGAGGCGTGGGTAGTTTAGGGGACGCCACCCTCTCTATTCTGCCGCGCTAGACGCGGATATAACTGAGGCGAGGGTAGTTTAGGGGACGCCACTCTCTCTATTCTGCCGCGCTAGACGCGGATATAACTGAGGCGAGGGTAGTTTAGGGGACGCCACCCTCTCTATTCTGCCGCGCTAGACGCGGATATCACTGAGGCGTGGGTAGTTTAGGGGACGCCACCCTCTCTATTCTGCCGCGCTAGACGCGGATATCACTGAGGCGCGGGTAGTTTAGGGGACGCCACCCTCTCTATTCTGCCGCGCTAGACGCGGATATCACTGAGGCGCGGGTAGTTTAGGGGACGCCACCCTCTCTATTCTGCCGCGCTAGACGCGGATATAACTGAGGCGAGGGTAGTTTAGGGGACGCCACCCTCTCTATTCTGCCGCGCTAGACGCGGATATCACTGAGGCGCGGGTAGTTTAGAGGACGCCACCCTCTCTATTCTGCCGCGCTAGACGCAGCTATAACTGAGGCAAGGATAGTTTAGGGGACGCCACCCTCTCTATTCTGCCGCGCTAGACGCGGATATCACTGAGGCGCGGGTAGTTTAGAGGACGCCACCCTCTCTATTCTGCCGCGCTAGACGCAGCTATAACTGAGGCGTGGGTAGTTTAGGGGACGCCACCCTCTCTATTCTGCCGCGCTAGACGCGGATATAACTGAGGCGAGGGTAGTTTAGGGGACGCCACTCTCTCTATTCTGCCGCGCTAGACGCGGATATAACTGAGGCGAGGGTAGTTTAGGGGACGCCACCCTCTCTATTCTGCCGCGCTAGACGCGGATATAACTGAGGCGAGGGTAGTTTAGGGGACGCCACCCTCTCTATTCTGCCGCGTTAGACGCGGATATCACTGAGGCGCGGGTAGTTTAGGGGACGCCACCCTCTCTATTCTGCCGCGCTAGACGCGGATATCACTGAGGCGTGGGTAGTTTAGGGGACGCCACCCTCTCTATTCTGCCGCGCTAGACGCGGATATAACTGAGGTGAGGGTAGTTTAGGGGATGCCACCCTCTCTATTCTGCCGCGCTAGACGCGGATATCACTGAGGCGAGGGTAGTTTAGGGGACGCCACCCTCTCTATTCTGCCGCGCTAGACGCGGATATAACTGAGGCGAGGGTAGTTTAGGGGACGCCACCCTCTCTATTCTGCCGCGCTAGACGCGGATATCACTGAGGCGTGGGTAGTTTAGGGGACGCCACCCTCTCTATTCTGCCGCGCTAGACGCGGATATAACTGAGGCGAGGGTAGTTTAGGGGACGCCACCCTCTCTATTCTGCCGCGTTAGACGCGGATATCACTGAGGCGCGGGTAGTTTAGGGGACGCCACCCTCTCTATTCTGCCGCGCTAGACGTGGATATCACTGAGGCGTGGGTAGTTTAGGGGACGCCACCCTCTCTATTCTGCCGCGCTAGACGCGGATATAACTGAGGTGAGGGTAGTTTAGGGGATGCCACCCTCTCTATTCTGCCGCGCTAGACGCGGATATCACTGAGGCGAGGGTAGTTTAGGGGACGCCACTCACTCTATTCTGCCGCGCTAGACGCGGATATCACTGAGGCGTGGGTAGTTTAGGGGACGCCACCCTCTCTATTCTGCCGCGCTAGACGCGGATATAACTGAGGCGCGGGTAGTTTAGGGGATGCCACCCTCTCTATTCTGCCGCGCTAGACGCGGATATAACTGAGGCGAGGGTAGTTTAGGGGACGCCATCCTCTCTATTCTGCCGCCCTAGACGCGGCTATAACTGAGGCGAGGGTAGTTTAGGGGACGCCACCCTCTCTATTCTGCCGCCCTAGACGCGGCTATAACTGAGGCGAGGGTAGTTTAGGGGACGCCACCCTCTCTATTCTGCCGCGCTAGACGCGGATATCACTGAGGCGAGGGTAGTTTAGGGGACGCCACCCTCTCTATTCTGCCGCGCTAGACGCTGATATTACTGAGGCGAGGGTAGTTTAGGGGACGCCATCCTCTCTATTCTGCCGCGCTAGACGCGGATATCACTGAGGCGAGGGTAGTTTAGGGGACGCCACCCTCTCTATTCTGCCGCGCTAGACGCTGATATTACTGAGGCGTGAGTGGTGAGGGTAGTTTCGGGGCGCCGCTCTCTATATTCTGCCACCCTAGACGCGGATATAATTGTGGGCGCGGGTGGCGAGGATAGTTTCGGGGATGCCGCTCTCTCTATTCTGCCACCCTAGACGCGGATGAGGGCGCGGGTGGCGAGGGTAGTTCCGGGGACGCCGCCCTCTCTATTCTGCCGCCCTAGGCGGCCGCCTAGGTCGCCTCTATGGAAGCGCCGGCCCTGGCTAGATGAATTGAATAAACTTAATTTGCCGTAGTGTGGGAATGAAAGAGTGAATGGGTAATTTCCAGTACTGGGTTGTGGCTGGAAGGGCATTCGCTGCGTTAAACATATGCTGGATAATTATTATTCGTCCTTCTGTGAATTATTATTTTCCTTTTCAAATATTTCCCAAATGATGTTTAACAGATTCAGGAATTTCTCACAGTATTTCCTATCATTTTTTTCTTCTGGAGAAAGTCTGATTTGTTTTATTTAGGCTAGAATAAAAGCAGTTTTAAAGCATTTTAAGCTCAATATTATTAGTAGTAATTCAGGAGGACTAATAGTAATCTTAATCTTAAGAACATTTTAAGATGCCTTCATAACCATCTAGATGTATGTGTGTGTCTCCAGTGTGATATCAGTGTAATGCGCAGTGACAGCGGTGTGTTGCGGGGCTGTTTTGCTGTAGTTAATGCACAGCTGGTTTAGTGAATGGACCAATGAGAGGCGAGCGCTGGAGGAGGGGAAGCAGATCTGCTAACCCTGTGTTTGCTCTTCTGCTCTTACTGTGAACCAGACAACATGGCCTACTTTCATCTCTAATCATCTCTGCTTGAAACCGTCCTCTCGCCCACTAACTGACCATTACAGCCAACCAGAACAGCATTTTGTGGTGTTTGGAAACGCTCAAGAGGCATTTGTCATATTCTGTTCCTCATCAGGGGTCTTGTAGAGGATTGGGCTTTTGTTTATATCATGAGAGATCAGCCGTAGTAGCGAATATGAGCTCTGAGTGTTGAAGCCTGAAAAAAATGCTGGGTTGTCTGGACATGTTTGGATGAAGAACAATATTTTGTATTTAATAAACAGTGTTGTTTTGATGTCACTGAGATACTGTTATGGTTTTATAACTTTTTAGCAACTATATTATATACAGTTGATATCAGAATTATTATCCCTGCTATATATATTTTTTCTTTCACATTTTCTGTTTAGCTGAGAGACTTTTTTCAAGATGATTCTAAACATAATAGTTTTAATAACTAATTTCTAATAACTGATTTGTTTTATATTTGCCATGATGACAGTAAATAATATTTGATTTGATATATTTCAAGATACTAGATACTAAATACTTCAGCTTAAAGTGACATTTAAAGGCTTTACTAGGTTATTTAGGTTAACTAGGAAGGTCATGGGTAATTTGGCAAGTTATTGTATAATGATGGTTTGTTCTGTAAATGGTCGAAAAAATATATTGCTTAAGGGGCTGCTAATTTTGACCTTAAAATGGCTTTAAAAAATTAATAACTGCTTTTATTCTAGCCGAATAAAAAAAAAAATCAGAAAAAAATATATATTATAGGAAATACTGTAAAAATGTTCTTGCTCTGTTATTATGTAAACATTTAACTGTATGTCAAACCCATGAGGATCTTTTTTTAAATTTGCTCTTAAATACTCATCGGCCACTTTTATTTGCCTTCAGAACTGCCTTAATCCTTTGTGGCATATATTCAACAAGGTACTGAAAATATTTCTCAGAGATTTTGCTCCATATTGACATCATAGCATTACACAGTTGCTCCAGATTTGCCTGCTGCTCATCCATGATGTGAATCTCCTGTTCCACCACACCCCAAAGGTAATGGTAATAAAAAAAAATAAAATAAATAATAATAATATAATGATAATAATAATAATAATAGTAATAATAAAAACAATAATAACAACAATAATAATAATTATAATGATAATAGTAATAATAGTAATAATAAAAACAATAATAATAATAATAATAATAATAATAGTAATAATAAAAACAACAACAATAATAATAATAATAATAATAATAATAATAGTAATAAAGACAACAACAATAATAATAATAAACATAACAATAATAATAGTAATAATAAAAACAACAACAATAATAATAATAATAGTAATCATAAAAACAACAACAACAATAATAATAATAATAGTATTAATAAAAACAATAATAATAATAATGATAATAATAATAATAGTAATAATAATAATAATAATAATAAAAACAACAACAATAATAATAATAATAATAATAGTAATAATAAAAACAACAATAATAATAATAATTATTATTATTATAATTATAATAATATTAATAATAATAATAATAATAATAATAACTTTTCATGAAATAAATAACAATGTGTGGTTTGTGAGTAAAGAAGTCGTCTAGCTTTCAGTATTAGTTTAACTCTCTCCAAAACTCATTTGAATTTGTTCCAAGTAATTAGATGGCTCTTCAAACAAAACCACAGCCTAGTAAATAACCAGCTCAACTCTTACGCTGTTTAAAATTTTTTTGCTGCCTTACATCTTTGTCATCGCAACCTACAGTCCAACAATCAAACTGACTAATGTTTAACTTAAATGTTAAGTTAAACTGTATTAACTTAAAAAAATGTTAAACCAACGTAAAAATATTAATTGTCTTGATTTTTTTGTCATTATATTTTTTACAGTGCATCTCCTCCTCATTCAAATAATAATAATAATAATAATAATAATAATAATAATAATAATAATAATAATAATAATAATAATAATAATAATAATAATAATAATAACAATAATGCAAATCAGAGATATTCCCCAAGTAATGCTCCCTGCGCTGAAAGCTTTTGTTCTAAATTAGGATTTGATAATGGAATCACCATGATCTCCCTTTCTCTGTTTCCGTTGGCAGATCAGATGTATTGGAGGGTGGAGAACAGAAGGAGCGGCGGGGCGGGCGAAGCTGGCAGCGGTGGAGGAACAGATGGTTTAGGTTGCCTCTGGATGGCTTTCAAAAAGGCTTCCCTTAGATGAGCAGATATGTTTCATTAGAAGCGCTCCTGAAGTACGTTTGGCCTTTATAACGCTCCAGCCATCTGCTAATGCTAAAGTGCTGGTCAGTACAGTGGCCTAGACAGCTTAACTTGCTACAGTTTAAGAAAACACATTCAATTACATAAGAAGCCAGCAAATTAGGAAAAGATCCCCATTGGTTTGACAGCACATGTGTTGCAAATACTCACATCACAAAATAAACAAATAAATAGATTTAAAAAACTTCTAATAACTGATTTATTTTGTCTTTGCCATGATGACAGTAAATAATATCTGACTTGATATTTTTCAAGACACTTCTATACAGCTTAAAGTGACATTTAAAGGCTTAACTAGGTTAATTAGGTTAACTAGGCAGGTTGGGGTTATTAGGCAAGTTGTTGTATAACGATGGTTTGTTCTGTAGATTATCTGAAAAAAATTTGTCCCTAAAGGGGCTAATAATTTTGTCCCAAAAATGTTTTTTTAAAAATTAATAACTGCTTTTATTCTAGCCTAAATAAAACAAATAAGACTTTTTCCAGAAGAAAAAACATTATCAGACATGCTGTGAAAATTGCCTTGCTCTGTTAAACATCATTTGGGAATCATTTAAAAAAGAAAAAAAAAGAAAAACAAAAGGGGGGGGGGTAATAATTCTGACTTCAATTGTATATATATATATATATATATATATATATATATATATATATATATATATATATATATATATATATATATATATATATATATATATATATATATATATATATATAATTCAATTAAAAAATAACTAATTAATTGCACTTTTTTATAATCACATTTAAAAGACTGAAACTTGTAATTTTGGATATTCATATGTAAAATTAATGCAAACGCAAGACAAAAACTATTTCAATTTAAATTATAATTGTTTATTAGAATTTTTTGTTTAACTTGTAACACACATTTCTTCATGTAAACAACAAACCCACAATAAACCATCAAGATCCTGGCTTGACAGCCATATTTATCACAGAAATAAAAACACAGGCATGTTATTGTCATTTGAATTTCAAAACAATCAATGCCAATAAAGAAAACATTGATTTCTAAGTTAGATTCAAAGTGGACTGCAAAAAAAAAAAAAAAAAGCCAAAATGCCACAGGATATTGCAGTTATGGAAAATTATAATACCAATAAAGTATTGAATACAAACAATTGCACTCATTCACTTTTTCCACATTTTTTTGTTTTTGTTTTTTTGTTACAGCCTTATTCCCAATTGGATTAAATTCGTTTATTCCTCAACATTCTACACACAATAACCCATAATGACAATGTAAAAAAATAATTTTTGAAATTGTTGCAAATTTATTAAAAAATAAAAAAGCTGAAAAATCACATGTACATCAGTATTCACAGCCTTTGCCGTGGAGCTCTAAATTGAGCTCAGGTATATTCTGTTTCCACTGCTCATTCTTGAGATGTTTCAGCAGCTTCATTAGAGTTCACCTGTGGTCTGTTCAGTTGATAGGACATGATTTGAAAAGGCATACACCTGTCTATATTAGGTCCCAGGGTTGACAGTGCATGTCAAAGCACAAGCCAAGCCTGAAGACAAAGCAATTTTCTGTCGACCTCTGAGACAGGATTGTCTCGAGGCACAAGGCTGGGGAAGGTTGCCGAAAAAAATTCTGCTGCTCCGAAAGTTCCAATGAGCACAGTGGCCTCCATCATCCGTAAGTGGAAGATGTTTGGAACCACCAGGACTCTCTTCCTAGAGCTGGCCGGCCAAATTAGCTGAGTGATAGAGGGAGAAGGGCTTTAGTTAGGGAGGTGATCAATAAGCCGACTGTGACTCTGTCAGAGCTCCAGCGTTCTTCTGCAAGTCCTCTTTAATTCTTTGAAAACCTCTACCATTAACTATTGTTCATTACCTCTTATGTAGCCAGAGGTATGTATGGCTGAAATTCATCTTTCAAATGAACGCTACAGAGCAATATGATGGCTTTTGTTTCTTTTCGCACCAGCTGACCGATTAACTCTGTGTGAAAGGCTTTTACACTTTTCAGTTTTCCCAGTGGCTCAACTGAGACGATGATGGGGTTCGAATCCAGCAAAGAAAGATTCCAGAAAGGTTCGAGTCCAGCAAAGAAAGATTCCTGAAAGGTGCGAGTCCAGCAAGAAATGGTTCCAGAAAGCAGGTAAAACAAAGGCAAACAATGAAATAACAGGGTTAGATTGTAGTAAGATCTGAAAATGTGGTAAAAATCAGACAGCTTTTCTTTTTCTGGATTGCTTTTAAGAACTCTTGGTTGCATTCAGTAAACGAAGCTTGGTCGGTTAGTCAGTCAGTCAGTCAATCGACAGTGGCCTCTGGTGGATTTACACGCGAACAGCAGGCTTTTTTTGCGAAAACAAAAACGGCAAAAAATTTACCTCCTGGGACGTATTTCGTGCTCTCCAGAAATGCATACAGGGGTACATATCTTTAATAAGCCTTTGTTGAAAAGTGTGCACCAAAAGCAGATCCCCGTTAATTCTTTGAAACCTCTACAATTAAATCAATAACTATATTCAGAATAGTACAAAAATGTTTCTCTTACTTAAAGTTTTTATCTTGTTCCTAGTCCAAATATCTAAAACATGCTTGAAACAAGAATAATTTTGAAGACATACAAAACAATTGGTCTTGTTTTGACATACAAAACAATTCTGCCAACCCGACTCTACACCATAACTTTTCAATCCAGATGGATGGGGCAACCATTACTGCATCCAAAATGGTGAAAAGCCTTGGAGTAACGATTGATGACCAACTAAACTTCTCTGACCACATTTCTAGAACTGCTCAATCGTGCAGATTTGCACTCTATAATCAGAAAGATCCGACCCTTCTTATCTGAACATGCAGCTCAACTCCTTGTTCAAGCTCTTGTTCTCTCAAAACTGGATTACTGCAACTCTCTACTAGCTAGGCTTCCAGCTAACTCTATCAAGCCTCTTCAACTGCTCCAGAATGCAGCAGCACGAGTTGTCTTCAATGAACCTAAACAAGCACATGTCACTCCGCTGCTAGTCCGTTTGCACTGGCTGCCAGTTGCTGCTCGCATCAAATTCAAAACTCTGATGTTTGCCTACAAAGTGACTTCTGGCCTAGCACCTTCTTATCTGCTCTCACTTCTGCAGATCTATGTGCCCTCCAGAAACTTGCGTTCTGTGAATGAACGTCGCCTCGTGGTTCCATCCCAAAGAGGGAAAAAATCACTTTCACGAACGCTCATGCTCAATCTGCCCAGTTGGTGGAATGAACTCCCTAACTGCATCAGAGCGGCAGAGTCACTCGCTATTTTCAAGAAACGACTAAAAACTCAACTATTTAGTCTCCACTTCACTTCCTAATCTGCAATTGCCTCTTTGAATATTACACTAACTGTACAAAAAAAAAAAAACTACTAATACTTCCCTTCTTAGACTTTACAGACCTGAAACTTGCCTTTAGTACTTATTCATTGTTGCTCTTAGTTGTGTAAATTGCTTCCTTGTCCTCATTTGTAAGTCGCTTTGGATAAAAGCGTCTGCTAAATGACTAAATGTAAATGTAAAATGTAAATGTCTTGTTTTTTTAGAAATAAGTCAAATTTGATTAAGTTTTTCCATAAAACAAGATAAATAACCTGCCAATAGGTTAAGCAAAAAAATTCTATTTTATAATTGAAATTAGGTTATTTTGGTTACCCCATTTACAGTTTATTTTGCTTGATTTATGGAAAAACTTCATTTTGACTTATTATTTCTAAAAAAAAAAACACAGAATGAACCGCCACCTTATCCAGCATATTTTTTTACGCAGTGGATGCCCCTCCAGCTGCAACCCATCACTGGGAAACATCCATACACACTCATTCACACACATACACTATGGCCAATTTACTTTATTCAATTCACCTGCAGCACATGTGTTTGGACTGTGGGGGAATCCGGAGCACCCGGAAGAAACCCACGCCAACACAGGGAGAACATGCAAAGTCCACACAGAAATGCCAACTCACTCAGCCGAGGCTTAAACCAGCGACATTTCTGCTGTGAGGCAATCGTGCTACCCACTGCGCCACCGTGATGCTCATATTTGGACAAGAACCATAGCAAAAAACGTATGATATTATATTATACTCCGCAGTATCAGCATGCCAATCTACAGTACTGTATCTGTGCCCAGTCAGAGTTCTGGTCACCCGATCTCCAATTAAACTTGATATGTTTTGAGCGATCTGTGTTTTGATTGGCCGACCGCTCTCACTCAACTCTGCCAGACATGCATGCATCTGACCCAGCCAAACACGCGCTACTATTTCATAACAGATGCAAGAGTAACCAAAGAGGTGGCGGCGCTTTAATAATGCATGCCGGCCTTTCAGGAGCAACCGTCCCGCACCTGCTGTTACTACACTGTGTTTTCAGAGACCTCCATATACCAGGCCTTCAGCAGCTGCGCATGGAGGATAATGCCCTCGGCCCTTCACCCAAAACATGGAGCGGATGAAACCCAGCACCGACCGCCGCTCGCCACATGCCTCCATCCTGCGGCGTTTCTGCACAGAAGTGGAGCGGCCAACGTCTCATTATATCTCCTGCACACTGCATCTGCGTCAACTTTTGTCCATTAAAGGATGTGTGGGTTTACGAGCAGACAGATCCAACAAACACATGCTTTCAAAACAGAGGAAACTCAGGATAAAGAAGCAATGACTGATGCTGAAATGAAAACGCTCCAACATATGCAGAGCACGAGTGTTTTTATAACAAAGAACTGCTCTTATGTCAGATTTTACTTCACAATTGCTGCATTTCCTCTGTCGGGCCAGTGCAAGCCAGGGTTTTATCGGGCAGAGCTGTGCCAACAGCCCTGGAGCATGAGCATTAGCCACGTTTTGACTATCGTGCCTAAAGCGAGTGAGCCAGGGCGAGGCAAGGCCAGTCGCGTTTCCACTGTCACTTCCGGGGCTTGATCAGGCCAAAACTGGGCTTTCTCAGGGCCAGCAGCCAGCCTTTTTCAGCCCGCCGAATACCTTGGGCCAAAGAGGGGCAGCTACGGCTTCAAGGCGGAGTGAAGAGAGGCTGATGAAGATGGCATGCCATCATTACACTAGTTTTCCGATCGAACACGAGTACATGCGGCAAACAAATTAATAAAGAAGGGAAAGAAAACATACAGGTCAGTTTTACCAAATTAAAGACACAACCGCCAGTAAAGGTTGTCGAGAGTTTTTGTCAAGTTTAAAAGGTGTATTTGTGCAGGATACAGCCACGTTTACATCTCAAAATGTAAAGGGGACATTTATACACAATGCATATCAAACATTAAGCGATCATTACAATATCACAATAATTAACCTCGAAAAAAGCAGCGCAATCACTACCAGACTGCTGTTGTGTTTGCGATAAGGAGGAACGAGGCCGAATCCAGCTTCTTATTCGCAGCTTCTTAATGACTCTATCCAGACCACCTTAAAAACCACAACGCTTCCGTTTTTCAGCTTTGCGCTCAAGAAAACACACAGCAGTTTTAATCTAAGCAAGGGCTTATTTTGTGGTCCCTGTCTTGTGGATAGACAACGTCAACCATCTTTGGTCTACTACACTATGGCAGGCTAATGGCTGCAGACGAGCTCTCTTAAAAATTGTGAATATTTTAAAATAGGCACTATTCTTACAAATAAACTGCATAGTTGCAATTTAAACAACTATTCTCCACTAAAAAAGCCTCAAAAGTACATATAATTGTTTAACAAGAGTACTATTTGTCAATATTAGTCTTTCTGCTTGTTGCTGGCTGTATGTGGGCGGAGTAATACACAAGGGTGAAGGGTACACGAACCGCACACGAGTACATGCGGCAAACAAATAAATGAAGAAGTGAAAGAAAACATACAGGTCAGTTTAAGATAGGCTATTCTATAAAACACCTTATAGGCTGGGGTCTTTTTGATCATGATCGCCCTTATGTTTCTCTTTTAAATGTAAGGCTGTTGCATAAAATAATACATTTTTAATTTATAAGTGACTTCTCTTTGCTGCCGCCTTGATGTTTCAATTACGCATAAAAATCTTTACACCAAATTAAAGACACAGCCACCAGTAAAGGTTGTCGAGAGTTTTTGTCAAGTTTAAAAGGTGTATTTGTGCGGGATACAGCCACGTTTACATCTCAAAGGTAAAACAACCACAGAAGTCCTCTTAAAGGGGACATTTATACACAATGCAAATCAAACATTAAGCAACCGTTACAATATCACAATAATTAACCTCGAAAACAAACAGAGCAATCACTACCAGACTGCTGTTGTGTTTGCGATAAGGAGGAACGAGGCCGAATCCAGCTTCTTATTCGCAGCTTCTTATTGACTCTATCCAGTCCACCTTAAAAACCACAACGCTTCCGTTTTTCAGCTTTGCGCTCAAGAAAAAACACAGCAGTTTAAATCTAAGCAAGGGCTCATTTTGTGGTCCCTGTCTTGTGGATAGACAACGTCAACCGTCTTTGGTCTACTACACTATGGCATGCTAATGGCTGCCGACGAGCTCTCTTAAAAATTGTGAATATTTTAAAATAGGCACTATTCTTACAAATAAACTGCATAGTTGCAATTTAAACAACTACATTCTCCACTAAAAAAAGCCTCAAAAGTACATATAATTGTTTAACAAGAGTACTATTTGTCAATATTGGTCTTTCTGCTTGTTGCTGGCTGTATGTGGGTGGAGTAATACACAAGTTTGAAGGGTACACGAAGCGCACACGAGTACATGCGGCAAACGAATAAATAAAGAAGGGAAAGAAAACATACAGGTCAGTTTAAGATAGGCTATTCTATAAAACACCTTATTAGCTGAGGTCTTTTTGCTCATGATCGCCCTTATGTTTCTCTTTTAAATGTAAGGCTGTTGCATAAAATAATAAAGTTTTAATTTATAAGTGACTTCTCTTTGCTGCCGCCTTGATGTTTCAATTACGCATAATAATCTTTACACCAAATTAAAGACACAGCCGCCAGTAAAGGTTGTCGAGAGTTTTTGTAAAGTTTAAAAGGTGTATTTGTGCGGGATACAGCCACGTTTACATCTCAAAGGTAAAACAACCACAGTAGTTCACTTAAAGGGGACATTTCTACACAATGCATATTAAACGTTAAGCAACCGTTACAATATCACAATAAATAACCTCGAAAAAAGCAGCGCAATCACTACCAGACTGCTGTTGTGTTTGCGATAAGGAGGAACGAGGCCGAATCCAGCTTCTTATTCTCAGCTTCTTATTGACTCTATCCAGTCCACCTTAAAAACCACAACGCTTCCGTTTTTCAGCTTTGCGCTCAAGAAAACACACAGCAGTTTTAATCTAAGCAAGGGCTTATTTTGTGGTCCCTGTCTTGTGTATAGACAACGTCAACCGTCTTTGGTCTACTGCACTATGGCAGGCTAATGGCTGCCGACGAGCTCACTTAAAAATTGTGAATATTTTAAAATAGGCACTATTCTTACAAATAAACTGCATAGTTGCAATTTAAACAACTACATTCTCCACTAAAAAAGCCTCAAAAGTACATATAATTGTTTAACAAGAGTACTATTTTTCAATATTCGTCTTTCTGCTTGTTGCTGGCTGTATGTAGGTGGAGTAATACACAAGGGTGAAGGGTACACGAACCGCACACGAGTACATGCGGCAAACGAATAAATGAAGAAGGGAAAGAAAACATACAGGTCAGTTTAAGATAGGCTATTCTATAAAACAACTTATAGGCTGAGGTCTTTTTGCTCATGATCACCCTTATGTTTCTCTTTTAAATTTAAGGCTGTTGCATAAAATAATACATTTTTAATTTATAAGTGACTTCTCTTTGCTGCCTCCTTGATGTTTCAATTACGCATAATAATCTTTACACCAAATTAAAGACACAGCCGCCAGTAAAGGTTGTCGAGAGTTTTTGTCAAGTTTAAAAGGTGTATTTGTGCGGGATACAGCCACGTTTACATCTCAAAGGTAAAACAACCACAGTAGTTCTCTTAAAGGGGACATTTATACACAATGCATATCAAACATTAAGCGATCATTACAATATCACAATAATTAACCTAGAAAAAAGCAGCGCAATCACTACCAGACTGCTGTTGTGTTTGCGATAAGGAGGAACGAGGCCGAATCCAGTTTCTTATTCGCAGCTTCTTATTGACTCTATCCAGTCCACCTTAAAAACCACAGCGCTTCCGTTTTTCAGCTTTGCGCTCAAGAAAACACACAGCAGTTTTAATCTAAGCAAGGGCTTATTTTGTGGTCCCTGTCTTGTGGATAGACAACGTCAAACGTCTTTGGTCTACTACACTATGGCAGGCTAATGGCTGCCGACGAGCTCTCTTAAAAATTGTGAATATTTTAAAATAGGCACTATTCTTACAAATAAACTGCATAGTTGCAATTTAAACAACTACATTCTCCACTAAAAAAGCCTCAAAAGTACATTTAATTGTTTAACAAGAGTACTATTTGTCAATATTAGTTTTTCTGCTTGTTGCTGGCTGTATGTAGGTGGAGTAATACACAAGGGTGAAAGGTACACAAACCGCACACGAGTACATGCGGCAAACAAATAAATGAAGAAGGGAAAGAAAACATACAGGTCAGTTTAAGATAGGCTATTCTATAAAACACCTTATAGGCTGAAATCTTTTTGCTTATGATCGCCCTTATGTTTCTATTTTGAATGTAAGGCCGTTGCATAAAATAATACATTTTTAATTTATAAGTGACTTCTCTTTGCTGCCTCCTTGATGTTTCAATTACGCATAATAATCTTTACACCAAATTAAAGACACAGCCGCCAGTAAAGGTTGTCGAGAGTTTTTGTCAAGTTTAAAAGGTGTATTTGTGCGGAATACAGCCACGTTATATGCCTGTATGTGAATGTGAGGCAGGGCAAAAGATCGCTCGCTTAACAGCTCTGTTGATGTTGCGAGCGGCTGGGTTTCTTTTTTAAATTATTTTGGAGATAATTCACAATATGAACACAACAGAAAGACATAAAACTTTACAAATTATGTGTCCACTTTTGTAGGCTCAAAATAATAGTGTCATATCTAGATAAAGTAGCCTAAGCTATGTTGAAATCATGTAAAGAATTACCATATCGGATATAAAAAAATCACATTAAATAAATAAACCAATATAAAATGTAGGTATATACAATACAAAAATCAAACCGTTTTTGGGCCATATATAACTTTCATTTTACAAAGGCCTAGCTGAAAAAAAAAAGATTTTAGGTATTTTCTAAAAACAAGGAACACCGGAGGAGGTTTAAAATATTATTTATAAAGCATTTAGATATGATGATATTAATAAAATCGTGCAAACAGAAGATTTTTTGGGTGAGTAAAAGCAGAAACTACCTTTTTTTCTGTTACCTAGTCCTGTGCAGTCACTTATAAATTAAAACTTTATTATTTTATGCAACAGCCTTACATTTAAAAGAGAAAAATAAGGGCGATCATACGCAAAAAGACCCCAGTCTATAAGGTCTTTTATGAAATCTAAAACTGACCAGTATGTTTTCTTTCACTTATTTGTTTATTTGTTTGCCTCAATAGGAAAACTGGTGTACATGACTGCATGAAATCTTTTACAGCCTCTAGCAAAGTCCGTCTCTCATTTTACTCCGCCCTGAAGCCCCATTCGGCAGGCCGAAAAAGACTGGCCACTGGCCCAGATAAAACAACTACATTCTCCACTAAAAAAGCCTCAAAAGTACATTTAATTGTCTAACAAGAGTACTATTTGTCAATATTCGTCTTTCTGCTTGTTGCTGGCTGTATGTGGGTGGAGTAATACACAAGGGTGTAGAGTGAAGAGGACTTTGTGTGATGTGACTGGCAAAATATCGCACGACTCTCAGCCAATTACATTCAAGAACCAGACAGAACTGTTGTATATATAGAGTTGAAGTCAGAATTATTAGCCACCCTGATTTATTAGCCCCCTGTTTATTTTTTCCCCAATTTCTGTTTAACAGAGAGAAGATTTTTTTCAACACATTTTTAAACATAATAGTTTTGATAACTCATTTCTAAAAAACTGATTTATCTTTGTCATGATGACAGTAAATAATACTTGACTAGATATTTTTCAAGAAAAAATAGCTTAAAGGGGCTAATAATATTGACTTTAAAATGGTGTTTAAAAAATTAATAACAGCTTTTATTCTAGTCGAAATAAAACAAATAAGACTTTCTCCAGAAAAAAAAATATTATCAGGCATACTGTGAAAATATCCTTGCTCTGTTAGACATCATTTGGGAAATATTTAAGAATGAAAAACAAAGTCAAAGGGAGGCTAATAATTCTGACTTCAACTGTATGTGTATATATATATATATATATATATATATATATATATATATATATATATATATATATATATATATATATATATATATATATATACTGTATAAACTACAAAATACTAAAAAGTTGTTACTGTAGTCATGCGTGATAGAACATGTTAAGTCCCATGTGGGACCTGTTTGTATGTGTCTTTTGTGATTTGCAGAGCCTGCATGATGATTGCAGATTGGTGGGTGGGTCATCTCACCTGAGACCCATTGTGTGGTGCTCATAAGGAGTCCGGCATTCTGTCTGGAGGAGAGCTCAATTAGCCAAACGTCTCTGCTTGGCGATTTTGATTTATTTTAGTTTGTTTTTAGATCATGAGCTCAGTACACTACCATTCACATGCTTTTCATTACTGACTTCCATTTATACTGACTTTGATTGCTTTAAATACTTTTGTTAATTATACGTTTTGTTAATAAATTGTCTCTCTAATGTTGCAACTTTGAGCCGGTTGTAACAACATGTCATTTATATTTAACATTACATACACTTAATATAAATGCATTGTATTTTAGTTTTTAAAAGTGACCATTAATTAAAAAAAATAAAATAAAAATTATATTGTCAAACTGTTTTTTTTATCAGAATATCGGTCACACTGTAGAATACCATTTTATTAGGTGATGTATTTTCTAACATGAACTATGAACAATACTAGAGCATCATTTATTAATCCTAGATCAACATTTACCAATGCATCACTAACATTCATGCTTGTTAACATTAGTTAATGCACTGTGAGTTAACAAACAATGAACAGCTTTATTTTCATAATGTTAACTAACATGAATAAATACTGTAATAAATGTGTTGTTCACTGTTTGTTTGCAAATACATTAACTAACATTAACAACTACCAACTTGTTGTAAAGTGTTACCAGAATATCTAACGGAAATAATACAATCCTTGATTTGAAGGTAACATGGCAGACGCTCTTCATTAAAGCCTTGTTTCCGCCAACAGCAGATCGTGTTCAGAAACGACACTACAAGCGAGTGTAACGAAATAAACAAACAACTAGCAGGATCATCAGCTTTGCATGAGGGCCGTAATCCATCATAAGGTGTCAGAACACACTGCTGAAACATCTCCATTAAAACTGACATCCCCATGCGCTGTACAACATCCCTGCCACACCAGAGCACTTTAAACCACAAACCCTGAGTCAGGAGGAGATCCAGAGCACCCTCTCAATGGTTGAACACAACTAGTATTCATTAAGTTGAAATAAAATAAAAAGGAGTACTACAGTTGATCTTTTTAAGAAATGTACGCAAGTAAAAGTCAGTTTGCATTGTAATTAAAGTACAAATTCCCCAAAGAAGTACTTCAATACTGTAATCAAGTAAAATCATTCACATATTTTACACCCCTCTGAACACAAAATTTACTTTGTTCTAACTGTAATTTCTGAATCACTTAATTGTGTGCTATTTTTAAACAGCATTATTCATGTCTTTAGATGAACACAGAACAAATAGAGACTTGAATCGAGTATATCGAGGAGGGAGGTTGAGATTTTAAGCTGTTTTTTGGCACAACTTTGCTTTTTGTGATATTAGTTTTGCTTTTGTTTTGAACTCCAGCGTTACGTAATGTTGCTGCTCTCGCTTCCATTATGTAACGCTAAAAAAGGAGAAAATGTCAAACGAGATTAAGTTCCTTTTATTTATATAGAGGCCATCTTTTCAGTGAATCCTCACCATATATAATACTACACGCATTCATGTTTTCCAAAAACGTGTCTCTCGATCACCAAGGCTGATATTTATTTGATAAAAACACAGACAAAGCGATGATAATGTGAAATATTATTACAGTTTTTTTTTTTTTTTGGATTAAATTAGATTCAACTTTGTTGTCATTACACATGTACAAGTACAATGCAACGAAATGCAGCTTATGTCTAACCAGCAGTGCAATGTAGAATGTAAGGTTTTATATCAATATATTGTAAAATGTCATAATTCTGTTCTGCAGCGCTGATTTTTTTTTTTACAAATTATTTTAAGATTATTTAATATTCATTATCATTATTATTATTATTATTTTATTTTTATTTTTTAATTTGTTTATTTTTTACAGTGCATAGCTAAAATATTTTACAGATATATTTATGTAAAAGTTAAATACTTATTTTTATTCTGACTTGTACTATATATATATATATATATATATATATATATATATATATATATATTTTTTTTTTTTTTTTTTTTTATATATATATATATAATTTATATATACATACATTTGAAGTTGGAATTATTTTCCCCTCTGAATTATTAACTCCCCAGTTTATTTTTTCTTCAATGTCTGTTTAATGGAGAGACTGTTTCTTTAACACATTTCTAATCATAATAGTTTTAATAACTCATCTCTACTAATACTACTTCTACTAAAACTGATTTATTTTATCTTTGCCATGATGAAAGTAAATTATATTTGATTAGACATTTTTCAAGACACTTCTATACAGCTTAAAGTGACATTTAAACGCTTAACTAGGTTAATTAGGGGAACTAGGCAGGTTAGGGTAATTAGGCAAGTTATTGTAAAATGATGGTTTGTTCTGTAGACTAGCGAAAAAATATAGCTTAAAGTGGCTAATATCATGTCACTAAAATGTTTTATAAAAAATTAAAAACTGCTTTTATTGTAGCCAAAATAAAACAAGCTAGACTTTCTCCAGAAAAAAATAATTATCAGACATACTGTGAAAATTTCCTAGCTTTGTTAATGATTATTTGGGAAATATTTAAAATAGAAAAAAAAAAAAATGGGACACACACACACACACACACACACACACACACACACACACACACACACACACACACACACACACGCCTAGTTGATCATATTGTAGGCATATTTTAAGTACTCCATGCTGACAAATGTGTAAAACCTATACAATTTTTTAAAGAATAATGCCAATATATATATATATATATATATATATATATGTGTGTGTGTGTGTGTGTGTGTGTGTGTGTGTGTATGGCATATTTGGGCCAAACTGTGATCCTTTAATCATAAAATGTTTTTTCTATTTATATAAATAATAGGTGACGCAGTGGGTAGCACGATTGCCTCACAACAAGCATTTCTGTGTGAACTTTGTGTTCTCCTCCTGTTGGCGTGGGTTTCCTCCGGGTGCTCCAGTGTCCTCCACAGTCCAAACACATGCGCTATAGGTGAATTGAATAAACTAAATTGGCTGTAATCCATGTGTGTGCATGTGAGAGTGTATGGGTGTTTCCCAGTACTGGGTTGCAGCCGGAAGAGCATCTGCTGTAAAAACTGGATAAGTTGGCAGTTCATTCTGCTGTGGCGACCCCTGATTACTAAAAGGATTAAGCCAAAGGAAAATGAATGTAACTATATATTTTCTTTCCTAATAAAGTTCCACTGAATTTTAGTTCCACTGAAAGTTTAGTGGACGCATTCTGTAAATCATGATAAAAATGTATAGTCATAATTTTTAGCAAAAAATCTGATGCCTGAAATCCAGCTTGCGTCACATTAGAGGTGCTTCTTCTCCTAAACAGGTCTTCACGGAGGTGCTTTATCTATCTCAAATTTAATTACACCTTCTGTATAATTTATATCTTGCGCTGAACAGCGGTGTGAGGCTCAGGTGAGGCTCTCTGATGCTCAGGTATTGTTCATCTGTGTGTACGACGTGTTGAATTTCACTCTCAGCTTGATAGCACACTTTAAGCCAAACTCTAATGATTCCTTAATGAGCCTCAGTCTGCTTTTTAGCCTCACTTTTTTGCACCCTAAAATACTGCTTATTAGTATCCACGAACGGGAAATGGCTGTTTAAATCAGCCCACAGCAGGAGCTATTAAACTAGTATTCAGCTGAAACTGCATAAGTCAGCGATTTAACAATAGCTATAGAGAAAGAGAGGGTGATTACTTAAAAAATTATGATTTATTATATATATATATATATATATATATATATATATATATATATATATATATATATATATATATATATATATATGTATATTTTTTGTAAAAAAAAAAATCTGTAAATTATTGCAGACATTTTTTTAATTGTCATTTGTCAGCATGTTTTAATATTAGAAGAGTTATGAAATCAATATTTGTGTGACAATGTTTTTATTTAAAATTTTGAGAAAGTAAATGAAAATAAATAAATTAAAAATAAATAATATATGTATTATTTATTAATTTTATTTCTTTAAAAATGAATAATATTTTATATAAATTATCATTATTATTATACATACATAAATACATACATACATACATACATACATACATACATACATACATACATATATATACATACACTGGTGAGAGGCCTTCATTGGTTTGAGGCCACAGCCTGATTTCCCTATTGTCACAGCAGTGCCGATATACAGCCACATTGTGTAAATAAAAAATATAATAAGAAAATCAAACACGAAGACTCTCAAGAACACTTTTGTACAATGAACTACTTTCCTCAGCCATTCATTCACATCTGCAGCTGATGTCAGAACAGCTGAAACCATTGCTGCTTCACAAACATCACGTTAGAGCTAGTGTTTGAATGATTCTCTATAGCGTAATGTTTAATTATTTAAAAATGCTTGCATTTTACGATTATAAGGCTGAACAGCATGAAATTTCCCAGTATTTTTCTGTTGCAATCGGGATACCACAACAAATTGACCCTGAAAAAACAAAGCAAAGCAAACACTAGCAGATTAAATGTGGTATAAATACAGCACTACAACATACAAAAGGCAGAGATCGACTTGGCTATATATATATATATATATATATATATATATATATATATATATATATATATATATATATATATATATATATATATATATATATATATATATTAGGGATGCTCATTTCGGTTAATTTTGCTAACCGACAACCGCAGCTCATTGATCGGTTATTAACGGTTAACTGGACAGATTACTATTAATTTTATATTAAACAAATTGACGTGTCTATTTTGTGTCTGACACATTAAATATTGCATTTTAAAATACTGATTTATTTTTATATGCTAGCATATTAATAATAGAACAATACAACAGAGCATTTTCACGCACCTGCAGTGTTTAGCACAGAAGAGCAGAATAAACTAAATAAAATGAATAAAATAAATAGGACTGCCCTAAATTATTTTCCACTTAAATAATACATTTGTAATACAAATCGAAAACACTGACTGATTATTTTTAATAAGCGGCATAGGCTGTTTTTTTCCAATCATATTTTTGTCTTCCGTCAAATAAAAATAGCAGACTTCCTCAAATCTCTCGCTCCACGGAAAATATGCATTTATTTAATGCCCCGCTGTTATTATTATAATCACAAAACCTTTTACATTTTTAATAGAAATCATTATTTTTAAGATTATGTTTTGGTTTCTTCTCTTTCCCTCGCGGTTAAAGTGCGCGCTGCGTGATGAAAGGACAACAACGCGCGCATATGTTGACTTTTTGTAAACAGTTTTGTTGTTTAAATATGATAGGCTATTGCATTAATGTGCATACATGCTTTATAAGCTGTAAAATAAAAGGTAAAGCCTATTTGTTGTGTTTATGATGCAGATCCAGGTCAACATCAGCGCTGGTTAAGCATCAACACGTCTCGATCAAACAGCAATATTCTTCTTCCATTTTGCTTCTTTGGCAAATGTGTCTGTAGGCACGGGTTATACGTTATCGTCCCGCTAGTTAAGTATGTTTTGCAGTTGAACAAGTGGCCGACCACAGCTAATTTGCTTTTTTCATTCCAAAAACACGAGGCGCACCTCACTGCCTTTATATGTGGACAAGGAAAAGAGAAGAAGCGCGGTCCTCTCATGAAACGACTGAATCAGCTGGGTATCGATTGTGCAAAAGTGTTGCTGTCTATGTTGTTACAATTGTAATATTTAATAATATTGTGATATTCAGGATTTGTACATTCATACAGCTCTGGATAACTTAAAACAGCGATTAGACCTTCAGAGCGGCATTAATGCGTCCTGGAGTAAAGCGAAACGGCTATAAACTCCAGCAACATAGTGTGATTATATGCAGAGTCATATACCTTTATCTCTTAATGAAGTATAACTATAGAAACTGTGTTCATCTTAACTGAAAGCTTCATTGTGTTTGCTGACTTCACGCATCGAGCACCTGTCAGTCAGTCAGTCAGCACGTAACGCCACAGGATTAAACAGATAGCGCACAGCATTGTATGGTTACAGAAAAGTTTGCGCTGTTATAATCCACTTACCTTTTAATACATTTTGATGTGATTATAATCCGCTATTAAAAACAACAACAATGACTGAATATTTTGAATGGGTAATGTAGCCGTGGCGAGATGCATTTTGGTCCCCGCCATGGAAGAATGAATGTAGCGAAAACCAAGCTCCTTAAAAGTTCTCTGTAGCTGTCTTGACAAGACAAACTGCTGCTCTGGGATGAGCCGAGCGCAAAAGATGCCCCTCTTAACGCAAAGGCGCATTCAATCGGCCCCTTATGCAGCCAAACTAAAAATATATAAAATAATATTTTTAATCGTTTAACTGATAGCATTAATCGGTTACAAACGCACCCTTTCGGTTAACAGTTAATCGATTATTTTGAGCATCCCTAATATATATATATATATATATATATATATATATATATATATATATATATATATATATATATATATATATACATACACTATGATAATGTTTTTTATTTATTTATGCATAATTATAAACAATAAATCCAGAGAAACTAAGAATTTGGAAGTGGTCTCTCTGTATATATTTCTACAGTTTTTTTTTTTATTTGTACCTTTCTTTTACATTTTTTAATTTTAGGTTTTGTTGGTAATAGTTTTCTAACCCATCATGTACATCCATTCACTATTCTCCCAATATGTGAATCATTTATATAATATTCAATATTACTTTATATTTTATATATACAACCCAAGCCCATCCAGAAAATGTACCTCAATATACATTTTTGGAGAGTGCCAAATACGGCCCAGGAGCTTTGTTTTTTGCAGTTTTTGTTTTCACGAATCCACCAGAAGCCGCCTATCTCAAAAAGAGATATCACAAATTAAAAACAGACCTAAAAAGATGACATTTAAGTAGCTTCTTAAAATAGTCCAAGGAACCCGCATTCCTAATGTTAGTGGGAAGAGCATTCCACAGTTTGGGTGCACGGAAAGAGACCGCCCTACCTCCCATGGTGCTGAGTTTGCAGCGAGGCTGAAACAACGTAGGACCCGAGGCAGAGCGTAGACAGCGAGAGGCAGAAGAAATGGATATCAGGTCACAAATGTAACCCAACCGCTTTAATTGTTAAAATCAATGTCTTAGAATCAATACGAGACTTGTCAGGCAGCCAGAGAAGCTGTTGGAGTACAGGAGTGATGTGAGGCCGAGATGATGTATGTGTCAACACACGCGCAGCAGAAATTTGGATGTACTGTAAAATCTTGAGAGATTTGGCTGGTAACCCTCCGAACAGAGGATTGCAAAAACCCAAGCGAGACATGATAAGTGCATGGACGACTCTTTCAGCATCAGGCCTCGAGAGGAAAGGATGTAAACGGGCTATATTTAGAAGATGATAAAAGGCTGATTTAGTTAAATATTTAAAATGAGGCTTCAGACTAAGCTGAGAGTCAGGGAATACACCAAGATTACGCACCTGCGGAGATGGTGATAAGACAGACCCATCAACTGTTATCTCAAATTCACTACACCTCTAGATGTTAGAAGGAGTGCCCACCAATACAATCTCGGGTTTTGAACTATTCAGTTTAAGATAATTACGTTGCATCCAAGCTTTATTTCAATTAAGCAAGCATTAAGCGATGACATTGATGCCGATGAATTGGGAAAAGTGCTAATATAGATCTGTGTGTCATCAGCATAACAATGATATCTAATGCCAAACTTTTGCAGGATTTGACCAAGAGGCAACTAGGGTTGTAACGGTATGAATTTTTTACGGTATGATAATCGTCTAAAACAATACCACGGTTTGACGGTTTCGCGGTATACGGTATTAAATAGTAATTCTCATAGCAAAGACCCTGAAAAGAATAAGAACACGTTTTCTGACTAAACAAAGGTTTTATTTCAACAAACTTTTGAAAGAACCATTTTAATAGAACTATAGAAGTCTTTTATAAAAATAAACTGAAAAATCTCCCATTTTAATAAATTAAATTAGAAGGAATAAACAAGCAGGGTCTTTTAAGATTAGACAAAAATAAACTTAAACTGTCCTTCCTTATAAGCAGGATAAATGGGAGACCAAAAGTGCAATACCAAGTTTATGGCTGTAAACATGTATTTAAAGCGTTGTTTTTTTCAGTCTAGGTTGTGATGAAGAAATGTAAGCATGTTGAGATTTTCAGGACTTAATCTTGACCGCTGAGGTGAGAGAATGTGTCCACTTGTACAATGAACAAATAAAAAAATAAGAAAATAATAAATAATGTGTCAAAGTCCAAATAAACATGGTGCAAATCCTCAGTAAAAAAATAGATATAAATATTTACTATACTATAACTAGGTACATAACGAAACTAGATTCAATATGGAACATCCTTAGGTTTTATGTGCCAGCATGGATATGGTTGTCTGTGGATATGGATTTGGATATGGTTGTCTGCAATGCAGACAAACAGCTGCACCTTCATTTGCGTCTTTTGAAAACAGCAAGAGCAGCAGTTCGTCTTTGCTGTGTCACTGTTTTGTCATGTTTATGTGCTGCTGTGCATGCAAAAGTACTTAGTATGAGAATTATTTCATGCAAACCTTTTTTTTTTTGCGTATTTAGCCGCGCATAAATGTATGCCTATCTCTCATTCCGTGTTGTTCAAAAAGCTCAGTGTTGGTCCACAAACAAAAGCAAAACCTATGCTTATTGGTTGTGATATAGCGAGTTTGAACCAATCTGGGCATGGAGGAGGGACAATGCATCAATGTATCATGTCTGGTTTGTCCGGAGACACAGTGACGAGCGTTTCTTCCGCGAATGTTATGTGATACAGCACTGGAAAGCTGAGATTCTCTTCTTTATGTCAATCTTTGAATTGTATAAATCGGATCAGTGGATCAAAAGTTATAAAACATTTAAGAGCAATACTTATTTTTAGCCGCGGGCGGCTGTCTCTGTCTTTAAGGGTTAAAACCGTTGATATGCAATTGTTCATGGTATGATAATCGTGCACGTTCAAATCGTGGTAGACCGTCATACCGGTATATTGTTACAACCCTAGAGGCAACATATAAATGCTAAAGAGAAGTGGACCAAGTACTGACCCTTGGGGAACACCATGACATAAAGGAGCAGTACGCGATCTGTGACCCCCCCACATAGGTAAACTGTGTCCAGAAAGATAGGATTTAAACCAATTCAGCACAATCCCATCCACACCAGTTATGAAGTCTGTCCAAAAGTATACTATGAGAAATTGTATCAAAAAAGCTAAATCTCTATTATTTTTTCGTTATTGGAGCAGTTTATGGCATGATATAATATAAGCACAACATATTTGAACCGAAAATAAATTCATTCACGTGTAATTTGCCACACAAAAGGGATGCGGAGTGTCACGGCTCATCTAACACACACACACACACACACACACACACACACACACACACACACACACACACACACACACACACACACACACACACACACACACACACACACACACACACACACACACACACACACAGAGTGAAGCATCTTCCCCTGTTCAAACAGTGCTGATGTCGTGCAGCAGACAGTGGTGTGTGTTTTTCTTTAATGACGAATGTGTGTGTGTGTGTGTGTGTGTGTGTGTGTGTGTGTGTGTGTGTGTGTAGAGATTGGACAGGCTGAAGGCTCAGTCTGAGCAGCTCTAGGCCAGTGTAAGGAGAGCCACATTACAGAGTCTGCTTCACTGCACACTTCAGCTGAAATCAGCTTTCAGACCACCAAATCAGACGCTTAGCATATTCTCAAACACACACACTGCTCACATTTCTGCTTCCGTTCTAAAACCTAGTAAGCTGCCTACCTAGAAAGTAGTATAAGGTGTTGTCTGATGCTGAATGCACAGTTGCACATGTGATACACATTTTGAACAGCTCAGCAAACACAAGGTTCATATTGTCTTTAAGTTATCAACATTGTCTGTTTTGGTAATGTAAAATCTTCCAAACAAAGCCAGAGGAAAACATTTGTGCATCTCAGGAGTAAGACTGTGGTGTTTTTAATGAATTAAAAGAGTCAATGATTCACTGATTCATTCATGAAGACAGTAACTTGCTTTCATTCTAAATGAATCAGCGGTTTTGAATGAATCTCTTAAATAAACAAATCATTAATTAAAATCACCAGATCAGATTCGTTAATGAAAAATGTTCTTCTCTTCTAAAACCTAGTGAGCTGCCTACCTAGAAGATATTTTAAAGTGTCAACTGATCCTAAATGCACAATAGCAAATGTGATAAATATTTGAACAGCTCAGCAAACACTGGTTCATATTGTCTACAAATGGTCAGTGTTTTGTCAATGAAAAAAGTTCCATACAAAGCCAGAGAAGAACATTTGTGCATCTCAGGAGTAACACTGTGGTGTTTTAAACGAATTAAAAGAGTCAATGATTCACTGATTCATTCATGAAGACAGTAAATTGCTTTGCTTCTGAATGAATCAGCTGTTTTGAATGAATCACTTGAATGTACAAATCACTGATTAAGACCACCAAATCAGACGCTTAGCTTATTCTCAAACACACACATACACAGCTAACATTTCTGATTTTGTTTTAAAACCTAGTGAGCTGCCTACCTAGACAGTATTTTAAGGTGTCGTTTGATACTGAAAGCACAAATGCAAATGTGATACAAATTTTGAACAGCTCAGCAAACTCAAAGTTCATATAGTCTAAAAATGCTCGAAAAATGGTCTGTTTTAATTATTTTTTTATCAATGAAAATACTTTCAAACAAAGCCAGAACATGTGTGCATCTCAGGAGTAACACTGGTGTTTTGAATGAATTAAAAGAGTCAATGATTCAGTGATTCATTCATGAAGACAGTAACTTGCTTGGCCTCTATATGAATCAACTGTTTTGAATGAATCACTTAAATGAACAAAATCAATGCTTAAGACCACCAAATCAGACACTAAGCTTATTCTCAAACACACACACATGGCTCGCTTTTCTACTCCTGTTCTAAAACCTAGTGAGCTGCCTACCTAGACAGTATTTTAAGGTGTCGTCTGATATTGAATGCACAATAGCAAACATGACACAACTTTTGAACACGAGCTTCATATTTTTCAAAAATGGTCAAAATTGTATGTTTTAATCGGATTTACCAATAAAAATGGTTCCAGAAAAATCCAGAGGAAAACATATTGGTGTTTTGAATTAATTAAAAGAGTCAATGATACACTGATTCATTCATGAAGACAGAAACTTGCTTGGCTTCAGAATGAATCAGACGTTTTGAATAAATCACTTGAATAAACAAATCACTCATTTAGACCACTACATTAGATGCTTAGCATATTCTCAAACACACACACACACACACACACACACACACACACACACTGCTTGCATTTCTGCTTCTCTTCTAAAACCTAGTGAGCTGCCTACCTAGACAATATTTTAAGGTGTCAACTGATCCTAAATGCACATAAGCAAGTGTGATACAAATTTTGAACACCTCAGCAAACACGAGGTTCATATCGTCTACAAATGGTCAGTGTTTTGTCATTGAAAATAGTTCCATACAAAGCCAGAGAAGAACACCTGTGTATCTCAGGAGTAACACTTTGGTGGTTTGAATGAATTAAAAGAGTCAATGATTCACTGATTCATTCATGAAGACAGTAACTTGCTTTGCTTCAAAATGAATTAGCCGTTTTGAACAAATTTCTTAAAGGAACTACTCGCTTATTAAGACGCCAGGCAGTTTTTACTTATTTTACATGTGTAAATGACTGTTAAATCATGTTTAGGAAGCCAATTTTAAAATACTTTTCTGCCAAAAAGTTAGCTTTATGTTAAAGTTGAATCCTGCCGGTCATATATAGTGTACTTGCCAGAATTATGCCAGCATAACAAACTATGGTAACACTAAAGTTTAGGTCACACGCATGCTGTTTTCCTAGGAGTTTAACAATTTATTGTCACTCTATTAAATGACAGCTAAGTAAAATTTAAAGTTAGCATTAAATATTGGAATGGCACATTAGAATTCATAAACACAGACTGTCAATGCACATGTTAATGCTTTAACTTTATTTGTAATTTTAGCTAATTATTAATATATGTAACCCAGTGTCACCATAAGGAAATTTTTTCTGAACTAAACGACACTAAAATGACACAAAATATTTGATTAAAACAGTATTAATATTGCTATAGTTATACGTTTTAATATTTAATTTATTTTAAAGATGACTTTTGTTAATATTTTACCTCCATTATTTTTCTTCAGATTATACAAATTTGGTATATTTATTAATTTGTTCAAACTTTACTTTATTTAATTTTAATATTTAATATATAAATAATAGGTTTTTATTATGTCATTGTAAATTGTATTTAATACAAGTATTTAATACAATAAATCACAGACGTGTGCATGCAGGAGGAAAACCTTGGAATGTTGTGCATTTAACATCAACAAAAACAACAACATGGTATTATTTTTAATAATATACATGTTGTTATTATTATTATTATTATTATTATTATTATTATTATTATAATACATGTTATTATTATTATTATTATTATTATTATTATTATTATACATGTTATTATTATTATTATTATTATTATTATTATTATTATTATTATTATTATTATTGTTATTATCATACATGTTATTATTAATAATATTGTTATTATTAGGATTATTATTATTATTATTTCTATTATTATTATATTTTTTCTAATATTATTATTGTTATTATTATTATTATTATTATTATTATTATTATTATTTTAATAATAATAATAATATTATTATTAATATTATTATTATCATTACTATTATTGTTATTACTATTAATATTATTATTGTTGTTGTTATTTCTGTCATTTAGTTTCTGTCAGTTTAGCAACAATTAGACTGCACTGGTTTTTTATCTACAATACCATGATTGCATCAAACTGCTTTTGCAAAATAGTCATTCTTCCTGTTTGTCTTCTACAGAACAAAACCGCTGAAGCCCAAAAGGAAAAGCTGTATTGGGACTCACCGTCTTTGCGATGGTAGGTAATCTCCACTTTGCGTTCCTCTGAGCCCAGCAAAGCCTGAGCCACCTGAGCAATCTCATGCCTCTTGGTTTGCTCGCCATGCAAGAAGTCGCATGTACAAGGTTTCTGCATCACATCCGGCCGCGAGAATCCAGTCATCTCACAGAAACCGTCGTTACAGTAAATAATTGCACAGTTCGGGACCCGGGCATTGGCTATGATGAACTTCTTATCTGGAAACAACACATAAAATGTAGTCAATCAATGGTATTACAGCTACACTGGAATGAACAAGGAAACCCAACCACAAATCAGAAAAAATGAGACAGTATGAACAACCAAATAAAAAGAAATAAGTGATTTCTAAATGTACTTTAACATGTATTTCATTGCAGACAACACAGCAAACATTAGTTAACCTGTTCCTTTATTATTTTTATTTTAAACAAGTATAAACATTTTTGTTCTTGCAACACATTTCAAACAATGTGAAACCGTAAAGCATTTACCACTTTGTAATGTTGCCATTCCTGTTCACAACACTTAAAACACATTTAGGGACTAAAGACACTGGCTAATGAAGTGTTTCAGGTGTAATTCTGTCCCATTCTTCCTGCAAACAAGTGTTAAGGTGGGCAACAGCACAGGGTCTTCGTAGTCACATTTTGCACTTCAAAGCGCGCCACACATTCTCTATTATAGACAGGTCGGGACTGCAGATGGGCCAGTCAAGTACCTGTATCCTCTTCCTCCACAGCCAGGACTTTGTAATGTGTGCAGACTGTGGTTTTGCATTGTCTTGTTGAAATATGCATGAGCGTCCCTGGAAAAGAAGGCAGCATATTGTGCTCCAAAATCTCAATGTGCTTTCCAGCATTAATGGTGCATCACAGAAGTGCATATTACCTTTGCCAAGGCAGGGTATATGCAGGAATCCTAAAGGTAATTTCAATACTTTTTAAAGACTTTTTAAAGTCCTTCTCAGAATATTTTAAGACTTCATTTAAGATCAAGCTCTAATCAGTATCAAACCTTTAACTTAATGAACAGTTGCAGTTAAATAAATCAATGGAGCACAACCACACAACAGAACTCAGATAAGCTCTGAAGAAACAAAGCTTGAAAGAATGAATTACGCGGCTGTTTTCAGCGACAGGCTTCAGCCATTGTTTAAACTCGTCTTTCTCCAACCAGGAGTATGCAAACTTATATTTTCTCATTTCGCTGTCGTTTCGCTCTATGGTTTCGCTACATGTGGAAAGCGTCACATCATCTTCCCACGTTTGTCGCAAATAACATGACATCACCTGGACGGACGCACCCCGGCCTGAACCAACCGCGTGGATTGAGCAAGCCATTGTGAATATTAGAAGGAAAATAAATATATTTAAGCTCTTTTGGAGTCAAACACTTTGGACAACGCTTGAACAAAATTTAAGACCTTGTAAAAGCGCGAATAAGACTTTTTTTTTATACCTTTTAAGGCCCTTAATTTTCTCATAATTTGATCATAATTTATCAAATTTTAATACTTTTTAAGACCCCGTGGACAACATGCAAGCGCACGGACACAACCTTATACCATGACAGACCCTGGCTTTTGGACTTGTTGTTGGTAACAGTCTGGATGATCTTTGTCCTCTTTGGTCTGGAGCACATGTAACAGGATTATTTTGGATATATTGATTTCACTATATTTTCCTCCTGTTTACTTAGTTCATATAAAATTGTTTTGTGTTCACAATATAAATGTAAAAAGAGTCTGTAAAGTGACAGTGGTTTCACCTCTTCTCCCCCCCTTGGGTTAACGTCAAGGTGGTATAGTCCAAGCAGCCATACCTGTTGCACTATTGCTTGAGCAGTCTTTTCCTCCTTTTCCTTGAACTAAGGAGGTATGCTCTACCTATTCCAAATTGAACTTGGCTCTGGCCATAATTAACACACACACAAATGCATATTTAAGTTTCATTTTAATCATTTGTTATATTTACTGATATAAAAACAGTTTGTTATATTGTAGAATGTTATTTTTGTTGACAGTATACATTTAATGTAATGAGCCGAAGCTGCCGATCTGTCATAATAACATTCTCTGTGCAGACTCAAAATGGTGTCCTCTCGTCATTCACTACACAACGCAGAGCAAAAGAGAGTACGGTTACACACACAGTGTGCCCCCCCCCCCCCCCCCCCAAAAAAAAAACCTGAAATACTGATTCATCTGACCACAGTACACTATTCCACTGTGTGATGGTCCATCACAGGTGCCTCCAAGCACAGAAAAATGCTTCTGGACACTGTTAACATAGGGCTTCCTTTTATCACTTCCATTTGTGAATGTAACTTTATGTTGTTGTACTTGACAAAGGTTTGCCAAAGTAGTCCTGAGCCCATGTGGTGATATGGCTTTTAGATGAATGTGGATTCTTGATGCAGTGCTGCCGGAGGGATCAGAGATCAGGGTTCAGCTTAGGCTTGCGCCCTTGTCTTTTACGGACTAAAATTTCTCCAGATTCCATGAATCTTTTAATGATGTTCTGCACTGTTGAAGGTGAAACATCCAAATGTCTTCCTCTCTTTCGTTGGGAAACATTTTTCTCACAAACTTGTTTGTCAAACTGGCGATCCTCAGCCCACCTTTGCTTCTAAAGGACTTGATCTTTTATGTATGCTGCTTTTATATCAAATCATAATTACAATCACCTGTCAACATCACCTGTTTCAAATCTCATCATTATTTAACCAGTTTATCTGATTACAAGCCATAAACTGCTCCTGTCCCAACTTTATTTGGAAAGTGTTGCAGGTCTTAACGACAGGAAAGGATATATATTTACAAATGAACCAAAGTTGACCAGACAAAACATGGAATATTTTGTGTTCATATTGTCTGCAACGAAAATGTAGAAATCACTACTCTCTTTTTATTTGGATTTTCCATACAGTCCCAACTTTTTTTGATTTGGAGTTGTAACATTTTAACAGTACAACATATATATATATATATATATATATATATATATATATATATATATATATATATATATATATATATATATATATATATATTTGCAAAACAACAGACATTTATATAGTTTGTAAAGTTTGCAAAAACAGATTTAATAAAAAAAGTAATACCAATCAATAAAGGGAGAAAAACTAAATAAAACATATAGGGCCCTATACACCCAGCGCAATGTGGCGCAAAGCGTGACGCAATTGTTGTTTGCTAGTTTCAGCTTGGCACAAGAGTTGTTTTGACGTTTTGCAGCACGCAGTTTAAATAGCAAAGTCATTTGCGCTCATTTGTGCGCCTATAGGCGTTCTGGTCTAAAAAGAGAGGCGTGTTGGGATGTATTGCTGGCGCGTTGCTATTTTGAGAAACTATATTAGATTTTTCAATAGACCAGAACAAAGCTGGTCTATTGTCCAGCGCAGAGCGTGTTAGCTGTGCGCTTCGCTTACATACTGCTTAATACACACAAGATGAGGGGCAATACGCAAATATCTTTACATATAAAAAATAATTACAATATTAAAGATATATGTAGGATATATTAAGTATATATAGGATATAAATATAAAGGATTAAAATATTACAAAACATATTATTTTCTACCCTAAATAAATATAAAAACAATACTTTCATGCCTTTTTCATCTCGGGGGGGCTTTTTCAGTTTTTTCATAGCTATTCGCTTTTGTATAATGTTATCATTAGCCCCTTTCACACAGTGATACCGGTAAATATCTGGAAAATTTCCGGAACGACTTTACCGGTATATTGAAAAAAGCGCTGTTCACACAGGCGAGGACGTTACGGAATTTTTCCGGAAAAGAGCATTCACACATCCATTCCAAAATACCGGTAAATTCTGACATCATTCACCACAAATGAGCTTTAAACGGCTGCACTTGTGTTTGTAAACATTTGACTAAATTACAAACTCTGTGGATGATCAATATTGTGAACAACTTTCGCAGGATCACTTTCGCATGTCGAGATGTTCATAATATGTGCGTGTGCAGGCGCTCACAGGCGCACGCAAAGCTTGAAGGTAAACAAACAACGGCTTATCATAAGCATCTCATCGATGATTATTTACACAGTTGGCATTAAGAAGAACATATAAACGTGATCTGACTAACTTCTAGCAGCTAAATGTGTCTGGAAAAACATTCAAAGGCTTTTATTTTCACAAACCGCGCGGACGTAAATGCGTCTGACTGTTGTGATTGGCTAAAGCAGACGTCTCACGTCAGCACGTTCTAGACGTGCACGCGCTTATTACGGCAATCTTCCTTCTGCATTCACACAGCGCAGCATTCCGACAAATTGCCGGTAATGTTACAACTTCTCTTTCCGGAAAATAGCCAGAACGAATTTACCGGTATATTTCAAAAAGGACCTGTTCACACATACAACTTTTCCGGAAAATTGCCGGCAATTTTCCGGAAAAGTTGTATGTGTGAAAGGGACTATTATTAGCAGTATTATTTATTATATCTATATTTATATTTGTTTTATTAAAAACAAGCTTAGATTTGTCCACCTGTCAGGTTTTAGACCATATGGGGCACTGCATGTGTGTTTGGATATAACTCAGGTTTTTGAACAAACTTCGTTATTATTGTTCATTTATTTGTTTGCTGGAAATTAGAACTGAATTTAGAAATAGTTTTGAAACAAATATTTGCGCTTAACAAACGAAATTAATTATTTATAAGCTGGATAAAAGCGTCTGCTAAATGACTAAATGTAAATGTAAATGTAATTGAATTGCGTACAAGGTTTCCCTATCTAAGAGTGAAAGTGAAAGTTAATAATTTATCTCTCATTCTCGCGCTGTAGATGCTCTTTAACTGTTTTCTTGCTAGTGAAATGCTCAGTTTTTCACACTTACACTTACTTTACATCAAGTAAATAGCAAATGCACCATGGCGCGACGCAACTGGCTCTTAAAGGGAATGGGAGATGAGACTCCGATTGGTTTATTCTCAAAACACACCTATAACTCATTAAGAAAATAAGCTCAACCCTTTAAATAAGTATATAAAATGTGTGTGTGTGTGTAAAAGAGTAACAATAAAAAATAAAAAAGATAATAAGAAGAAGAAGAATAAAAAATGAATAGATGAATAAGCCCAAGATCTTTTTGATGTCAACAAAGCAACTCCACAGCTTATATAATGCGTGCCTAAAAACCTCACATGCCATAAAAATCCTCTAAATGCGCTCGAGCAGTCTAGATTTCACTGTGTGCATGTGCGTGTGCGTGTGTGGGTAATCTTCAGTATGTGGATGACTGAGAGCATCATTTGTCTGAACATACGTGCTGTCATTCATGCATTTCAGTGCTATCACCGCTGTGTATAAACAGTCCTCTGACAGATGCGTGTGAAGTGTAAACACTACAAAAACCACAATGCTGAAAGACTCCTAACTGTCATCTGCCAGTCTCTCTGTTGAGCAGAAAGCCTTTGTTTCTCATTTCTTTTCATGCCCTAGAGCTTGAAGTGCCGAAATGCACATTAAGTATTCATAATTACCTTTTTTTTGTAGTAAAACTGTCTAAATGAGCATAAAACTGTGCTAAACAATACTCACAAACATCTCCTCCTTTGCTAAAATACAATTATAAGGTGTCTCTGTGTGTGTGAACCCACATAAAAATATAATATAGTGATTTATGGTAAATACTTTAGTGTTTTTGAACCATACTATAGTAAATTATGCATCTGTTGTGGTGATTCTGTAGTAGCTATTGCTATGGTACTACAACAACTATAGTAATGTAAACAAATTACCCAACACTGCTGTTTTCAAGAACTATATTTAAGTCATATTATACACCACAGTTTGCTGTAGTAAAAACTGAGGTATACTACACTGTAAACAAATGCTGGGTTCCACACAATTGTATTTGTGTTGGGATAACATGAAGAAATTAAGTTAACTTATTAGTTTTTACAAATATAAGTGGATTGATTATAAAATAATTAAGTTGCCCCCCAAAAAATCTCAATAATTGTGTTGTTTCAGATCATTTTAACTTAGTAGTTTGAACAAACAGCAAACATCATTTTGAGTGTACAGTATTTATTACAGTTGATCAGTTTATCATAGTTAATATGCTGCAGAATTCATTAACAAAGTGTAAATATTGCACTAGACCTTGCACTTAAAAGGTTCCACAATATTAGAATTTTACAGTCAAAATTACATTTCTGAAAATGACCTGTTTTCTTTTTTTCAAAGGATTAATTATGATTTTGAGCAAAATGCTAAATTTTAAGTTATGTTCAATCAATTTTACTTACCTAATTGTTTAAGTACAAATAACCTAGTACTGTTTTCTATATATATATATATATATATATATATATATATATATATATATATATATATATATATATATATAAATATAACTACAAATCTGTAGTTTGTGTGTGTGTGTGTTTGTGTTTGTGTGTGTGTGTGTGTGTGTGGTGCGTGCGTGTATATATATATATATATATATATGTATATATATATATAGGCTGATTTGTATTGCTATATTTTAATATTTACAACACTTGTGAATTGTGTTAATAACTAGTAAACTGTGTAAACTGGTGTACTTCAGTAATATAGCAGATAAGTAAAACTGTAGTATTTGTATGAAGAGTTTAGATGCAAAAACCTCTAAATGCCATCTGAAAATTCCATAGAAAAATGAACATTTTTCTTAAACTCCTTTGTATAAGTGGAGATAATTCACTTTAAAGAACAGGAAAAGGACTTATTCTTAGCCATAAAAGTGATATTACTGAACATACACACAGAAGCCTGATAAAAATCCTCATTTTAGAGGAACTTTTCAGATAGCATTTAAGTTTTTGCATCTAAACTCTTCATATATAAATACTACAGTTTTACTTATCTGTTATATTACTGAAGTACACTAGTTTACGCAGTTTACTAGGTATTAACACAATTCACAAGTGTTGTAAATATTAAATACAATTCAGCCTATCACACTTTAGTACAGTTCAGAAACATCAGTATGTAGGCTGCAGATTACTAGTATGAATGTGACATATACACTACATAACAGCGCCTTATCTATCACCTGAATAATATGGAGAACAAAGAAAGTGATTTTGCAATACTCACTCTGTCCCTCGAATTTCCGTATGATTATCCCAAGAAATGTATTCTGAGGAGCGACATGACCTCTCCGCACAGGCATGATTATTACAACAATCTTCAGCCTTTCGTCCGCATAAAGAAAAACCTCCGCAAAGCTCCTGAAAGTTATCTGCGCATCTGAACGGCAGCTCTTTGTCCGCGGTGACGGCCGATCTCTCCACTTTCCGGGCGCTTTTGTTGGCTCTGCGCGCTCACAGACGGCGGTTGTGCTCACATGCGTGTCGAAACCTTGGCTGAACTCCTCGAAACCGACACCGACGGGAATCGGTGATGAGGGAGAGTCGGCTGAGGCTCGGATGGAGACGCATCGCTGTCCGCGCACGGGGGAGTCCGATGTGGTGCTGAACGGGAACGGAAGACTGTGTTTGTGCTGTGATCCGCCTCTAGGGGCTTTAACGGAGCTCCGCCGCCCCGGGCGAAAACTAAACTCAGCCCGGCGCACAGGCAGCCTCGGCGGGGCTCATTTCGTCGATCATACGTAAATAAAAGGGGTTGAGTTGTCAAGTGAAGAGTCTGCACTGGCTTTCTGAGCACACACACAAGGTGTAAAAAAAGTCGAAGAGGCGTGTGTTTATGAAGGTTTTACAGCTACACTAAAGTAAAATTATTCTTATTTTAAGCTTTATTTTATATGTATCTCTTATTTAACTTATTGAATTTTGTTTTTCTTGTTTACTGTTTTATCCCCCTGGCATCCTCCATGTCCCTTCTATAGTTTATACTGTTTCATTATGCTGTAATAATTTACTGTTAAAAAAACATATATATATATATATATATATATATATATATATATATATATATATATATATATATATATATATATATATATATATATATATATATATATATTCATATTCAACTAAATTGTTTAGGGTAAGTGGTTGCAAACAAGTATGGGCTGAATGTAAACTCTTATACATTCATACTGTAAACATTTGTTTAAATCCAGCCTATATAAATTGCTTGCAACCACTAACCTTAAAAAAGTTTTCGTAAATCCAGCAGGCCCCCCCAATTTTTCACATAGGCTACATGAGCTAATTTTTCATATTTTGACTGCCATGCCATAATAAATTGTAAAAATTACCCTTAAAAGAAGACTTTACACTCTCAGAAATTTTTTTTTTTTTACATTTTAGGGTACAAGTGGCCCGTCACTGGGGCGGTACCCTAAATGGTACAATTTTGTACCCTTTATTTAGAGGTACAAAGCTGTACCTTCTACATTTGTACCATTTAAGGGACAATTTTGTACCCCCAAAATTGTAAACACTGAAGGTACGAAAATGTACCTTATTATATTATATAGCATTTTCAGGGTACTAACCCAGGCATTTTGATCCTTTGGTGACTGCATGCACACATAAATAAATAAAATGTTTGGGTTCACAGATGTCCATTTTTGTTTAGAAATGCAGAAATACTGTTTTAAGATTTATAAACACATTATACAGGCTAATACATTTGATTAAGTCCAAAGTATTTGTCTTCATACTTCATACGTATTTGTCGCCACTGCCTCGCATGGTTCAGGATTGGTAGAGCTACGCATCGATGAATTTGCTCTTCAGTGTTTGAACTCTCAGTAATGATTAAATCACACTGAACTGAGCTGAACTGAACTGAACTGAACTTAAACACTAAAACCTGAACCACACTGTTCCAGTTACTATGACCATTTATGTGAAGCTGCTTGGACACAATCTACATTGTAAAAGCGCTATAGAAATAAAGCTGAATTGAACTGAATTGAATTCATAGCCAGAATACTCATAATAAATGATTTGTCTTCAACATTTTCTTTGTATTTCAGAATGAAGGCAGAGTTTCTCTATAAATTGCTTCAACAGTGCAGAAAACCAAAAATGTCAGTAGCCTCTTCCTCAGCATCAGTAGATTACTCCTCAACTTCTTCAAGTGGAGTTGTAATTTGTTGTAACACAATACGTTTATGCTTTTGGTGAACATGTAAGGCACTCACAACTGGAAAATGTTCTTTGATAGTCAATAATCACTAGGACCACATATTTTTTTAGGAAAAATTTAATTATTAAAATATTTAATTCAATCAATACTTTATACTTTTAAATTATGTATTGTAGTATTAATGTTAAGTATTAATACATTTTAATTAGTGTTATATGGTGTCTTTATCTTATCATGAGCTGAGGGTACAATTTTGTTCCTATATGTAAACAAAATAATATAATTGTACCTTTAAAGGTGCCAAATTGGTCCTAAACGGTACAATTTTGTTGCCGAATGTGCTATAAAAGGTAGAAAAATTTACCTTTCAAAATTAAATCTGGACGTTTGTACCTTTATAGTTCATTACAGTCACTACTTTATTTATTTTTTTCTTGTCTGGGGATTAGAAACTGTAATTCCTGTCCAATCAAATCACACACAGAAGGTAAATCATGAACTACCTCAAGACATGGGCGATTTATAATTACAGTAAACTGTTTGGAAGCATTAAAAGTGTCCAAGAAGACGTCCAAAATTATCACACACAATGCACCAGAGACTCATTCACTAATGAGAAACTGTATGATGACCGATTTGGCCTTAAACACCCAACAGGCACAGGATGTCAACATGACGTCGGATTGACGTTGTACCCCAACATCATGGGGACGTTGCATTTTATTTGGAAATAAAAATCAGGTTTACATCAGAACCTAATGTCAGGCCGACATCAATGTCCAACGTTCAACCTAAAATCAACCAAATATCAACATCTAATGATGTTACAGGTTGATGTTGTGTGGATGTTACCACTATGACGTCATGTTGGATTTTGGATGCCATACCTGACGAATAAATGTCTGTATTTGACGTCAATATGACGTTGCTTTAAGACACTGACACAATGTTAGATTTTGGTCACTTTCTAACAACCTAAAATCAACCAAATATCAACGCCATTTGACGTCATTATTGGACATTAAAAGAACGTTGTCCTTAGATGTGGGCTAGACCTTGAATTTTGGTCACCTGACATTGCGACCTAAATCTAACCTAATATTAACGTCTTATGACATTGTGTGCCTGCGGGGCATAACTAAATGCACTACAGATGTGTTACCCATACACCCATCCACAAATTACATGTAAATGCATCAGCTTTTTACAGCATATAATACTCACTACTCTTGAGTATTTTTGAAAGGTCTACTTTTTACTCGTACTTTGAGTAATATTTACAACAGACACTTTTACTCTACTTGTACTACATTTTTAGGCAAGTAATGGTACTTTTAGTTAAGTATGATTTTTCACTACTCTTTCCACCACTTCTTCAGAGTGACTGAGGAGAGTTAAATGTGCTGGCTACGTTTAAATGACAATTGAATGTAAAACGTTTTACATTGGTTAAACTTACGAACTTCAGGTTCACCAGCTGCCTTAAAAAATGTGAGCCAACTCAACTTGGAGATGTTCTTTATTTCTGCTTAAGATGTTGAGTTTTATTAGTTAAATATATTGTGAAACTCAACATCAACAAGATAAGTTGACTCACATTTTCAAGGCAGCTGGTGAACTTGAGTTTGTAAGTTTAACCCAGTGAAACATTATACAGTGTGGCCACATTTAAATGACAATAGGCTACAGTCTTTAATTTAAAACTTTGACAGATTTATATTTGGTAACACTTTATTTTGATGGTCCAATCGGTTATTAGTCTGTCTTCATAATGTTAAAACTGATCCTTCAACAAACATTTACTGACTATAAGAAACTTTGCAAGTACATGTCAACTTACACTAACTCTAACCCCAACCTAACAGTCTACTTATAATCTACTGAGAATTAGTTGGCATGTAGATGCAATGTAACTTAAATTCAGCAAATTAACTATTAAAACAAAATGTGACCTTATGTTTATTTTTTATTTTTTTCTAATGATATATGATGTAATACATTTTTACGTAAAGCTGAATAGTGACATCCAAACACATCTTCAAGATGGAGGGAATTAAAATTTTCATCAACAACACTTGAAGTAAAATCACGGTAATTATTGCTTGATAAGGAAATGCATTTATTCTACGTCATTTCCAAACATGCTGTACTTTTAAAGATGTTTTTAAAAACCAAACAAAATGAAGGTGAATAAGAGTGTTTTGTCTACATGAAATGCGAGTATCAATTCAAAGCGAATAGGTGAAGTTATTTTTATTTTTTCTAAACAAACTAGAAATTTCATCTTCACCACTGTCATTTCCATCACCACACACATTTTCTACAAATATTTAAAAAGTTCTCATCACACATTAAAGTGTATTCACAATGTATATGTGTATGCTCTATTTAATATACAGTTTCAATTTATTTATTTTCTAATAAGCTCTCAACCAAATTAATATTACATTTTAGAGTGTGACAGGTGTACAATTCAACATTTGGTCCTAAGGGACTATTTTATTTCATTGACAAATGTATAATTATTAGATATATTGTGGAAAGATTGGTTAAACTAGATACAAAAATAATTTTAGACAATATTAATCTAAAAAACAAACAAAAATTACACAGGACTAACTCAAATGATTGATCGGTGCTCTTTGGGTAAGGGATTCATCAAAACATCAACAGAAATCAGTCCAAAGTACATTAAAATTGTGGAAAATTTAAAAAGCCTTTATTCACATGGCTAAATCTTAAAAAAACGTACACGTTTTGGCAAGGAACTGCCTTCATCAGCCCTGATGAAGGCAGTTTCCTGCCAAAATGTTTTAAGATTTAGCCATGCAAATAAAGGCTTTTTAAAATTTCCACATTTTTCAAATGCCTTGGACTGATTTCTGTTGTTGTTTTGATCTTAGACAGTGTTGGACTGCCATAATTTATTTCATTTTGAAATAAGTGAAGTTTCTTAAACTAATTTCAAGAGGAGCACGCGATAGGATTGACTACAGCTGATCCCTATCACTAATCACTAACTAGCCAATCGGATCACTCTAAATTCATTATAAATATCCAGCATACCCCCCCCATCCATCCCTTCTCCCTCCTCCTCAACTCTAAGTTCGGGCGACACGATGGCTCAGTGGCTAGCACTGTTGCCCCACAGCAAGGAGGTCGTTGGTTCAAACACTAGCTGAGCCAACCGACACTCTCTGTGTGGAGTTTGCATGTTCTCCCCGTGTTCGCGTGGATTTTCCCTGGGTGCTCCGGTTTCCTCCCACACTCAAAAAACCATGCAACAAAAGTTTAAAGTCACAAGTTAGCGGTCTATTCTTGGGAAGTTATCGAGAACTACCTGATCTCATATCCCTCCTAATGCTTATTGACCAGGCGGGAGCCTTGGGCTCATCTATCTCCGAGCTCAGCGTTCTCTCCCGGGACAGCATGCCAAACTTGCTTAAATAGTCAAGCATTATCTAAATGTGAACTCTTAAAAAGCTGTATATTGATATGTGGTGGAGTTGACATTTGTTCAGTTCACGATGGAAAAAACGTTAAATATGAACAACGTCTGGGTGACGAAGTGGTGCAGTGGGTAGCACGTTCGCCTCACAGCGAGAAGGTCGCTGGGTTGCTGGTTCAAGCCTCGGCTCAGTAGGCGTTTCTGTGTGGAGTTTGCATGTTCTCCCTGTGTTCGCGTGGGTTTCCTCCGGGTGGTTTCCCACACAGTCCAAAGTCATGCGGTACAGGTGAATTGGGTAGGCTATGTCTGTAGTGTGTGAATGAGTGTGTGTGGATGTTTGCCAGAGATGGGTTGCGGCTGGAAGGGCATCCGCTGCGTAAGAACTTGCTGGATAACTTGGTGGTTCATTCCGCTGTGGTGACCCCGGAATAATAAAGGGACTAAGCCGACAAGAAAATGAATGAATGAACAACTTCTCTTCTTATCTAAGTTTGTCCTCTTACAGATCTTACAATTAGACAAATTGTTTAAACGTATGAGGCTATGTTACGTTAATTTTGAACTAGGTTTATTTTACTCATTTTTACAAGGCTAAAAGTGCCCGTAGTTGAAGAATTGCCCATAAATACATGTAGATCATTCACTTTAATCATTACTATTGGCATTGAAATGTGAAGACTTTCAACCAGCACAACAAAAAATGTTCCTCAAGACAATCACCTACTGCACTTGTAATGATTTGTTCACACCGTGCATTGTGACTTAAAATATAGTGTTACTAAAATGTTATAAACCAGAAATTATCAGCTCAAAACCTTAGAAATAGAATGACCTGTCCATGGTCCTGAAATGCCCTCCGTAATATTCCCACTCTCTAACACTCCATCCCGTTTTTATATTCTGTGAACGCTTAATATCTAAACATTTTAATAGTCATGATTCAGCTTTACTGAATGGGCTCCTGCGCTGCTTTGTGTTCGTTTGCATTAATCCATATATGGCCTACTGACAATCTCAAGCTAATCTCCGAGCTCGGGCTGCACGAGGCTTCAACGGCGCTTTAAAAGAAAAAAAAAAAAAAGGGAAGAGGGAGACATAAAGAAAGAAAGAGCAGAATGGAAAGCTTGTCTTACTGAAACATCTGTCTCAGTATTTCAGCAAAGGGCTGAAAACCCATCTGCTCCATTGAGAAAAAAAAAGAAAACAAGGGGATGGACAGCATTGAAAAGCAAACAACAACTACAACAACAGAAGCTCCTTTTGTGTTGGACCTGCTGCTGCTGCTGCTGTTTTTCCAAAATGCCAGATTTAATTGCTTCAATGTCTTTGTTGGAATTGTGAAAGGTTTGTTAATGGGATCACTATAATATCTCTATTGTTTCCCTTAGAAAGCAGTGAGACTGACGAGCAAATGGAGACTTGATTGTAAGTGAGATCAGGGCCGGCCCATGGCATAGGCAGTATAGGCAAATGCTAAGAGCACTTTACTTCCAGGGGGGCGCCAGAACTGAGCGCGGTTAAGTTGGTTTTGTTTTCGATATTCCTGACTCATTCAGTTATAGACGGCAATACCTCAAAAACCTCTTACCCTAAAAAGATCTAAAGTGTGTTTCCTACAAAAAGACAAAGCTGGTTATGTTTCACAGCTGTCTTTTTCTCTTCTTTTTTTCTCGACATTACGACCACTGCTCCGTTAGAGGCCTCGCAATCTGCGTTTAGCCGAGAGAGCTCGCACTGAGCAGAGCACACAGTAAGGGGTCGTCGGAAAAGTGCTTCTTTTTTTAAATTTATTTTTTATTTTAAACACAACTAATTTTCTCTTAAATGAGCACAAACAATTACTAAAGTAGTCGAATGCTTCATTATAGATCTGTGCATTCTTACATTAGCACCTCTGTTATCAAACAAAACACAATGAGAGATTAATTTGCTGATCTTCATTCGCCATTGATTTTAATAGGCTAAACCTTTTTATTTTATTGTTTTACTGTGTAAATATTTGATCTATTCAGCAATAACGTTAATGCCATATTTATCTGACGTTTTCCAGCTTGTAGTAGTCGATTTAGTTTCTTATGACTAGACACTAGCAGTGGAATTTACTGTGATGAGACGGGGCGCCACCTAAAATCCTGCCTAGGGTGCCAAATTGGTTAGGGCCGGGCCTGAGTGTGATCATCTTTATTTCTGGACAATACTGATTGTTTCAATGGAGATTTACAGTAATGAACAGGATATTGAATGACTGAATTAAGAATTCATCAAAATAGGACATTGTTCTATAATAATTCAATGGACCAGAGTCAATTTCGCTGATTATACTATGGTTCCCACACCAACATTGTTCAGATGTTGTATTTCAGGACATTTGTCGGGTTTTTATCCTCAAACTGCTCCTGTGTGTTGGATTAGTTTCTTACACATCACATTTGGAGCTGTGTAATAACTGACATTAATGTGGCTCAGTGGTTAGCACTGTTGCCTCACAGCAAAAAGGTCACTGGTTCGAGTCGTAGATGGGTCAATTTGTGGATTTTTCCATGCTTACCGTGTTGGGTGTGGGTTTTCTCTGGGTGCTCCGGTTTCCCGCATAGTACAAACAAAGGGCCTATAGGTAAATTGGATAAACTATATTGGCTGTAGTGTATGAGTGTGTGTGTGTGTTTGAATAAGTGTGATGCTGGAAGGACATCTGCTGTGATAAACATATGCTGGATAAGTTGGCGGTTCATTCCGCTGTGCTGACCTCTGATGAATAAAGAGACTAAGCTGAAGGAAAATGAATGAATAACTGACATTCTTCAGTGTAGTGATATGGAACTGTAATGTGGTTAAAACCTGCCAGAACTACTTTAGCTGTGCATTTATCTGAATATGACCGCACACCTTAGAATCTTCATCAGCCAATCAGAATCAAGTATTCATCAGTCTCGTAATATAAATTGTGATAGTGAACATGCTTGATATTTTTATCACGGGTACCGCAATTAATAATTTATGGTATCAATTTAGGTTGCACGGTAGCTCAGTGGTTAGCACTGCTGCCTAACAGCAAGAAGGTTGCCAGTTTGAGTCCTGGGTGCGTCAGTTGGCATTTCTGTGTGGAGTTTGCATGTTCTCCCCATGTTGGTGTGTGTTTTCTCTGGGTGCTCTGGTTTCCCCCGCAGCCTACACACATGCACTGTAGGGGAATTGGACAAGTTAAATTGGCTGTAGTGTATGAGTGTGTATGTGAATGAGTTTGGTTGGGTGTTTCCCAGTACTGGGTTGTAGAAAAACAGTTTTAAATAACAGTAAATATAAAACATTCAAAATGCATAAATTGATGCTAGGTATCAGATGTTATGAATAAAGCAATGCACAAAGATGCAGTTACTTTTATTTTAGTAGGCCTGTTAAACTAACCTTTTTAACCTCACAATCTCCTCCGGCCCATGACATCATTGACTTTCGCTTTAAGATTTAAAGGGCTAGCATTGCACCAGACCCTCGTAAGTGCTTTTGTTTGAAAGTGTAGAATCTTTGGTTTTTATTCTACTGTACAAAAGTTATTTACACTTAAATACACAGTATTTTGGATACCCGAGCTGGATATTGAACATTGGTTCATTTTCATGATTTTTATATGACACATGTACAAGTTATAGCTCAAATGAAAGCTCTTGCCGGTGCTCATATGGTTCTAGTGTTCTTTTTACTGATTTATATTCACATATCAAACAGTTGTCCAATGAATCACAGTGTTTCTGTGGTGCAGGAGTGAAAACAATACATTTATGATCAATGAGCAGCCCCAGATAGCACAGACAGCTGTCATCTCTTACCTTATGCTTCAAAACGGGCCATTTCTCCTCTGTTTTTGAGGTGATGTGAATAAGTAATCCTTTTATATGTCTGACGTGGTCCAAACACAGTGAATTATGTTTGATCAAACAAAAGAATAGTGAAATATGAAAACAATGATCGATGATCGAAAACAATGAACAATGTGGCTTGTACAGCGCCTCTCATCAGTTGGAATGCAATAACTTTTGCATAGATTATGGTGGAGACATTTTTCTTTTTTCCTATGATTACAGACATGTGCAGGAACCACCAAAATTAATTACAGCACGCTAGACCACACAGAAGCTAAAATGTACACTTTCAAATTTGAGTTAATAAAAAAAAAATTTTTTTAGGTGTTTATTATAACACAGACAACATATGCAGTTATTTTAAACACTTTTAATAGTGTTTTATGAAAATTCAAAGGGTTTTCTTTAAAATTATACCAAATTTTTGCATTTACACCTTTGGATGTGGATTTGGGAAGCTTTTAAATTTGGGTAGGCAAAATCCAGGCGGAAATCCCAAGATAGCACTGGATTTTAGGCTTTTTAATATTGTGAAAAAAAAAACTTAATATCACGATAAAAGCTTTAGCAAAAACCGCAACAATAAAATAAATAAAAGTCATATGCCTAATCAAAAATGCCAGGAATTTAACTAAATACACCCTTAAATGATGCCCTTCCAGCCGCAACCCGGTACTGGAAAACACCCATACACTCTCGCATTTACACACACTCATACACTACGGCTTATTTAGTTCATTCAATTCACTTACAGTATAGCGCATGTGTATGAACTGTGAGGGAAACCGGCTGATGTAGATTCTAAGGTGTGCAGTTATAAACGCACATCTAAAGTAGTTCCAGCAGGTTTTGACCACAATACAGTTCAATATCACTACACCGAATAATGTCAGTTATTCATTAATTTTCCTTCGGCTTAGTCTCTATTTCATAGGTTGCCACTGCATAATGAATTACCATCTGTTTTGGCATATGTTTTACCAACGCAATCCCATGGCAATTCGTAAATTTTTGATTTAGTGGCTAATTCATATGAATTTGTATGATCTTATTCATACAATTTAGCACGATTTGCTCATCACCAAATAACGGTTGGGGTTAGGGTGGGGTTGGGTGCCACGCCTCCTTTTAAAATCGTACATTTTCGTACGACTGAAGTCATACGAATTAGCCACTAAACTCAGAAAACGTAAATTACTTACGTTTCCCGGTGAGATCAGGCTGGTTTTACAAAGGGAAAGCCCTTCCAGCCACAACCCAGTACTGGGAAACACCCTTGCACACTCATTAACACACACACTCATAAACTACGGCCAATTTAGTTCATCCAATTTAGTATAGCGTATGTGTTTGGACTGTTGGGGAAACCAGCTGATATAGATTCTGAGGTGTGCAATTATAAATACACATCTAAAGTAGTTCCAGCAGGTTTTGATCGCAATACAGTTCAATATCACTACACTGAATAATATCAGTGATTCATTCATTTTCCTTCAGCTTAATCTCTATTTCAGAGGTTGCCACTGAATAATGAACCACCATCTGTTCTGGCATATGTTTTACACAGGGAATGCCCTTCCAGCCGCAACCCAGTACTGGGAAACACCCATACACACTCATTCACACCCATACACTTATACACTATGGCCAATTTAGTTTATCCCATTTACTTATAGCGCATGTGTTTGGACTGGGGGGGAAACCGGCTGATGTAGATTCTAAGATGTGCAGTTATAAACGCACAGCTAAAGTAGTTCCAGCAGGTTGTGGCCGCATTACAGTTCAATATCACTACAATGAATAATGTCAGTTATTCATTAATTTATTAATTTTCCTTCAGCTTAGTCTCAATTTTAGTGGTTGCCACAGCATAATGAAGCGCCATCTATTCTGGCATATGTTTTACACAGGGAATGCCCTTCCAGCCGCAACCCAGTACTGGAAAACACCCATACACACTCATTCAGACATGTCCAATTTGGCTTATCCAATTCACCTATAGCATGTGTTTGGACTGGGGGGGAGCACCTGGAGGAAACCCACACCAACATGGGGAGACCATGCAAACTCCACACAGAAATGACAACTGGCCCAGCTGAGACTCGAACCAGCGACCTTCTTGCTGTGAGGCAACAGTTTTAACCACTGAGCCACCGTGTCATCCCTAAAATCTATTTCCCACACCAGCTGTTTAAAAATAGCTATCTACATGAAAGTACATAGATTGTAGCACAGAGCTAATGATCCTGTGTGAATAGTCCTTAAAAATGCATTAGCCTAACCGATGAAGATAGTATTCGGAGACAGAAGTGACTTTTAATTGCACTACTATTCATTTGTCATTTGACTTCTGGATGCAAACAGAAAGAGTACGATTGCTGTCAGAACCACCTCTGTTTTGTGAGCGTCAGTTTAGCTCCCTGTGAATCTTTCACTTCTGAAGGCCGGACTCGCAGCAACCGAAGCTTTAGTTTGGTCCTCCCGTGGGTTCAGTTCAGCTTTAATTGAAGAAGTCTGAGCCCTCTGTTATTCACACCCTGATGTGAGCAGAAGAGGAACCGCAGGTGTCAGTGTGAGACTCCTGCAGCTGTCGGAGTCTGTCATGAAACACACCAGCAGCTCACAGTCTGCTATTATAGTCGGCTTGATGTTTTGGTTGTCTTTTGTGATTCGTTTCAAGCGTTTCTTGTATGCGATAGGACGCAGTCTTTGCACTTGTTTTTAATGTCCTACATGCTAAAGTCAGTCTCAGGGCTCTATATGTATCTCAAAAAAATCCAAGTAATATTAATTCTGTCAGAATTTTGTCTAAATACCCCCAATCTTAATTATATTTTGTAATCACAGTAGATGGCAAATAGATGAAGTAATATGTATACGTTTTCCACCTTATCTGATTTAATCCAATCCACCTTTTTGTGAACGTGAAGCACTGCAGCCTCTCAGTTTTCGTAAAAATAAAGCTAAAAATAAATGCGTCATCATTGTGCTATCATTACATCATCACCAATGAAATTAAATAAAAGGATTATTTTAATGCACAGATTGGGTTGTTATTTCTGCATAAAAAATTTAGTCATCTCCTATTCATGTAGTACAAAAGAAGTGTTATTTGTATATGATATATTAATGCTTTTTTTTTTTTTTTTTGAGACAGTGTGGTTTAACCAACAGTTTTTAATTGATCATTCTTGAGATGTTTCAGCAGCTTAATTGGAGTTCACCTGTGGTCAATTCAGTTGATTGGACCTGACTTGAACAGGCATACACCTGTCTAAGGTCCCAGAGTTGACAGTGCATGTCAAAGCAAAATCCAAGCATGAAGACAAAGGAATTATCTGTAGACCTCCTAGACAAGATTGTCTCGAGGCACAAGTCTGTTGAAGGTTACAGAAAGAAATTATGCTGCTCTAAATGTTCCAATAAGCACAGTGGCCTCCATCATCCATAAGTGGAAAATGTTTGGAACCACGACTCTCCCTAGAGCTGACCGGCAATCTAAGCTAAGTGATCGGGGGAGAAGGGCCTTAATCAAGGAGGTGATCAATATCTCGATGGTGACTCTGTTTGAGCTCCAACGTTCTTCTGTGGAGAGAGGAGAACCTTACAGAAGGTCAACCATCTGTGCAGCAATGCACCAATCAGGCCTGTATAGTAGAGTGGCCAGACGGAAGCCACTCCCCACCTGGAATTTGCCAAAACGCATCTGAAGGACTCTCAGACCATAAGAAACTAAATTCTCTGCTCTGATGAGACTAAACTTGAACTCTTTGGAGTGAATGCCAGGCGTTACGTTTGCAGAAAACCAGGCAGCGCTCATCAGCAGGCTAATAGCATCCCTACAGTGAAGCATGGTGGTGGCAGCATCATGCTGTGGGGATGTTTTTCAGCAGCAGGAACTGGAAGACTAGTCAGGATAGAGGGAAAGATGAATGCAGCAATGTTCAGAGACATCCTGAATCAAAACCTGCTTCAGAGTGCTCTTGACCTCAAACTGGGGCGACGGTTGGTCTTTCTGCAGGACAATGACCCAAAGCACACCGCCAAAATATCAATAGAGTGGCTTCACAACAACTCTGTGAATGTCCCTGAGTGGCCCAGCCAGAGACCAGACCTAAATTCTATTGAAAATCTCTGAAGAGATCTGAAAATGGCTGTACACTGTCGCTTCTCATCCAACCTGATAGAACTTGAGAAGTACTGCAAAGAGGAATAGGCAAAAATTCCCAAATCCAGGTGTGACAAGCATGTGGCATCATATTCAAGAAGACTTGAGGCTGAAATTGCTGCCAGAGGTGCATCAACAAAGTATTTAGGAAAGGCTGTGAATACTGATGTACATGTCATTTTTCAGCTTTTTTTATTTTTAATAAATTTGCAACAATTTCAAAAACTCTTTTTCACATTTTCATTATGGGGGATTGTGTGTCCAATGTTGAGGAAATAAATTAATGTAATCTGTTTTGGAATAAGGTTGTAGCATAAATAAATGTGGAAAAAGTAAAGCGCTATGAATACTTCCGTATGCACTGTAAGTAGGTAACAGGCCCTTTACTTTAATACACCTGTGTGTTTTTCACAGCTGAGGTTTTTTATCTTCTCATGTATTACCTGATATGTACATGAAATGCTGAGGTTTATATGAGTTAAAATGCATGACGTCCCAGTCTGTTGACTCTGTATGGCTATGAGGTAATGCTGGGTGAAGAGGACGCTTATAATCCTGCGTGTGAGATTTAAATGATGCTCAGTGTGAGAGATGACCTGGTATGATTTACTCCCCATCTGCACGAGGACTAACCTCAAAAGAAATTGACCATTTCAAAAACTGCAGGTGTTTGATGTGGCCGTTTTACTGAGCAACTATGTGCATATTAGGCTCTGAAATTGAGTATTGGCATATGATTGCTTGCCTGAAGCGTCATCATCAAATTATTGCACTGAAGCCAGAACACCCTACAGAAAAATCCAGCTTAAACCAGCCTAGGCTGGTTGGCTGGTTTTAGCTTGTTGACCAGCCTGGTTTTAGAGGGGTTTTGGCCATTTCCAGGCTGGTTTCCAGCCATTTCCAGCCTGGTCTTAGCTGGTCAGGCTGGGAGATGACCAGCTAAAACCAGCTTGACCAGTCTAGCCAGACTGGAAGTCCAGCCAAAACCAGCTATGTCCAGCTTTAACCAAGCTGGTCAAGCTGGTTTTAGCTGGACATTTTCCAGCCTGACAAGCTAAGACCAGGCTGGAAATGGCTGGAAACCAGCCTGGAAATGGCCAAAACCCCTCTAAAACGAGGCTTGTCAACCAGCTAAAACCAGCCAACCAGCCTAGGCTGGTTTAAGCTGGATTTTTCAGCAGGGAAATTATAAAACTGACTAAAAGTGTGTCAGAAGTGATGCATGCTGGTTGTCTGCAGCCTCCTAGGCCTGAAAAGTGAAGATAAGCATTGTTTGTGTCCATCACATTTTGCCTAAACTTCAAAATTACAAATATAAAACTCCTATAAAGTTTCCTATACAGTGGTTCTGTGATTATTTGGTCCTCTGCAGTTTGTGGTTATATTAATACATTTCAGTTTGACCTTTGTGTGATAAACAGTGTCCAATGTAAAATCTGAGGTGAAAGCCTGTGTGTCTTTGAGGCTATAGATAGCTTGATTGATCTGTATGTGGTTGAACTACTTTAAAGCAGGATAGGGACACGTCTGGCTTGCGCTGTCATTTCAACCTTCAAAATATTAATGTTTAAACCTTCCTTTCTGTACAGGAGTCACAGTGAAGCACTCCTCCGTATGTCCTGGACAGTATTTAGGGCACAAATGGCTAAATATGGAAGTATGATTGCATTTTTTGTTTATTAAAAGTGGAATATTCCCAGTGGTGGTTTATTTTATTTACATTTTCTCAGCATTAAATAAGCAGTTCCCACTCTAATTTTAAAATAATTATAGTTGTTGTTGTTGTTAATATTATTAAAGAGGTGGTGCACTATCATATTTTATACTTTAATTGTGTAATGTAGCTGAACATGAACACCATCTCTGAATGTAAGATGCTCAAAGTTTAATTCAAAAGGGAGACATTGGCTTTCACAGAGTTGGCTTAGCAAATCCTATAGTGAATGAATTTGGGGACTACAAAAAATACATCCAGGCTAGTGAGATCCCAAGGGCTTCCGGTTATGTATATTTACCATGTGCACACACCCTGCACAGCGGGGGCGTGGCCAGAGGCACTGTAATGTTACAGCAGAGAAAGCTAAAACGGCGTCCAAACGCTGCTATTTCCACAGAGCTTCTTCCGTTTCTGTATTTGGGCTTTCAAAAGACACACAGAAAGAGAGAAGTGCTTGCAGTTCAATTGTAATTATGTTCCAGTGAATTAAAAAACAGATTTAGCGCTGGCATTTGACAAAAAACAACTTCCAGAATCTCTCCCGGTTCAGTGCTGAATTCGACTATAACCTCCTCCAACCGACGAAGCTGTGGATTGTGAGCCACAACCTGTAACCTGTATTTTCTTTGTTAAAATTGATCATTTACAAGCATAGTGTCTAGTGTTAAAGGTATGTTGTAGCAAGGATGCAAAAAAGGATGTACACTACAGGAAATGCTGTTTGGCACCGCCAGAGGTGGGTAGAGTATCCAAAATCTATACCCAAGTAAAAGTACAAGTACTTGCGGAAATTTTAACTCAAGTAAAAGTAAAATTAACAATCTTAAAAGTTACTCAAATAAAAGTAAACAAGTATCTGATGATTACTCTATGTGTATATATGTATGTATGTATGTATGTATGTATGTATATATATATATATATATATATATATATATATATATATATATATATATATATATATATATATATATATACACACACACACACACACACACACACACACACACACACACACACACACACACACACATACATACATACAGCAATACAAGAGATGTAAAAGAACATAAAAAAAATTATAAAAGTGATTAAAAACATAAAAACTGAAAAAAGAAAGAAAGTTAAAATAATGTGAGGAAATATGACAAAAAGGTCGCTGTTTTGAGTCTTGGCTAGACCATTTGGCATTTCTGTGTGGAGTTTGCATGTTCTCCCTGTGTTGGTGTGGGTTTCCTCCGGGTGCTCCGGTTTCCCCCACAAGTCCAAACATATGCACTAGGTGGACTGAATAAACTAAAATTGGCCGCAGTGTGTGAGAGTGCGTGTGAATGTGAGAGTGTATATGGGTGTTTCCCAGTAATGGGTTGCAGCTTGAAGGGCATCCGCTGCGTAAAACATACGCTAGAATAGTTGGTGGTTCATTCCGCTGTGGCGACCCCTGATAAATAAGGTACTAAGCTGAAGGAGAATGAATGAAAGGGGTTGTTAATGCATCGTAATGCATGATAATTGTAACTTTGAGACCAGTGCGGGCTCACATCCTTACAGAATAGTGAGCAAAACCCTAACAAACACTCTAAATATCTTAGCAAACCACTTAGCATCAACTTGACATCATGGTGGTAGGTTTGCTCCAGGTAAACACAGCTCATGTTTTCTTTTCAGAGGCTGACTCTGTTGCATCTCTGCAGTGGAGGAGTCAGTGTTTTCCCGGAGAGCTCCACTACTCTATATTGCCTTTGATTGTTTCAGAAAGCTGCCGTTTTTCCCTGTGACAGGCTGCCATGGATCGTTCATTTCCCCTTAATCTGTAGGAATGAGGAGCAATTGGCGAGCAGCAGGAGAGACGAGCGCTTAATCCAACTCTCACGCAGGGAGCAGATCTATCCCATACTGCCTCTCTTCTGCTGCGTCTCGCTCTCCCTCACCTCAATCTCTGGTTTTCAGCCCTCCTTCGCTGCTGTCCATCATGATTAGGGTCAATGCCATCAGCCTTTTCAATAGCAGCAGGGCAGGCTTATTTGTTTCCCCTCCATCGCTCTCTTTGTCTTCCATCCCTTCGTTCTCTGCGCGGTCATGTTTTCACACTTACAAACAGCTGTCTGGGATTTAATGAAAGGATTGGTGATTGAGAAACTGCAGACGTGTTGTTGTTTTATGAAGTTTTGTGCCTGATTTTCTTCCAGCTCAAGCTAAGCACATTTCATGTAAATGCAAAAAGCTGTGGCATCACTTTCAGCATCATTTACGCCAGTCTTAGTGCCAAACGATCCTTCAGAAATCATTCGCTTGTTGTTATCTTCATTGTTGAATTCTTTAGTAAATATCCCTGGTACACTGGGTATTTCTCCAGACACAATATGCACAAAATATCCCAAGTGCCCTCTCTATTGATTCTAATATGATTGTTTTTGTAATTCTTACTGAATGTTGAAACTTTGTGACACACACACACACACACAGAGATGACCATTTGTGTGTGTGCGCAGGCACAGGTCCTATTTGAGATGAAAAATACAGTAAAACTCTCATTATTGTTTTAAAAATGCATATTTAGTGATGTTTTATAAACAATTTCAGGAGGAGCACGATCAGTCTTTGACGAGGCTAATTCATCACACACACAATCATTCTATTATCTCAGGGGTCACCAATCTCGGTCCTGGAGGGCCGGTGTCCCTTCAGGGTTTAGCTCCAACTTCCTCAACACACCTGCTTGGGTGTTTCAAGTATACCTAGTAAGATCTTGATTAGCTTGATCAGGTGTGTTTAATTAGGGTTTGAGCTAAAATCTGCTGGGCTCCGGCCCTCCAGGAACAAGTTTGGTGACCACTGTATTATCTAATCAGCTCAAGAGCAAACCCCTATAAATAGTCAAACATGTCATACCTCCGTTTTCTCTCGACTTCAGCGCCCCTCCACCACCCCAACTCCACACTATTAAACCAGATACCTATTCAATTCTGAGGGGGGAGTGTTCTGGAGCCGGGCTAGACACTGCGCTCGGACCCTATCTCTCTTTATCCTGTTAAGGGGAATAACACGAGTTAAGGTGTCTTCCCGAACTCAGAGCCCTCTCCCCGGACAGCATGCCAAATACGCATATTTTTTTTCAGTCGAATATCTGTGAGTGTGAACTCGTGAAATGTACAGTTAGATTCATAAACATTGGGGCCGACACAATTTTAACATTTTTGGCTGTACACACCAACACAACCCTGCTAAAAAATCCATCTTAAACCAGCCTAGGCTGGTTGGCTGGTTTTAGCTGGTTAACCAGGCTGGTTTTAGAGGGGTTTTGGCCATTTCCAGGCTGGTTTCCAGCCATTTCCAGCCTGGTCTTAGCTGGTCAGGCTGGAAAATGACCAGCTAAATCCAGCTTAAACCAGCTTGACCAGCCTGGTTAAAGCTGGACATAGCTGGTTTTGGCTGGGCTCCCAGCCTGGCTAAGCTGGTCAAGCTGGTTTTAGCTGGTCATCTCCCAGCCTGACCATCTAAGACCAGGCTGGAAATAGCTGGAAACCAGCCTGGAAATGGCCAAAACCCCTCTAAAACCAGCCTGGTCGACCAGCTAAAACCAGCCAACCAGCCTAGGCTGGTTTAAGCTGTTTTTTTCAGCAGGGAATGGATTTAAAATTAAACAAATATGTGTTTAACTGCAGAAGGTCAGCTTTAATGTGAGGGTATTTACATCCAAATAAAGTGAACGCTGTAGGAATTACAGCAGTTTGCATATGTGCCTCCCACTTGTTAAGGGACCAAAAGTAATGGGGTAATTGGCTTCAAAGCTGTTCTGTGGCCAGGGGTATGTTATTATGCCAATTACAATGAGCAGATAAAAGGTCCAGATCTCATTTCAAGTGTGCTATTTACATTTGGAACTGTTGCCATCAACTGTCATCAACTGTCAAGATGAGATCCAAAGAGATGTCACTATCAGTCAAGCAGGCCATCATTAGGCTGAAAAAACAAAACAAATCTATCAAAGAAAGAGAGAGAGAGAGAGAGAGAGAGAGCAGCAACATCAGGTGTGGCCAAAACAACTGCTTGGAACATTCTTAAAAATAAAGAACGCACCAGTGAGCTCAGCAGCACCAAAAGACCCGGATGACTACAGAAATCAACAGTGGTATGCTAATTCTTTCCCTTTTGAAGAAAACATCCTTCACCACAGTTTAACTGCACAATTTTAATTTGACGGTATTTATATCCAAATCAGGTCAATGCTGTGGGAATTACAGCAGTTTGCATATGTGCCTCCCACTTGTTAAGGGACCAAAAGTTATGGGATAATTGGCTTCTAAGCTGTTCTATGGCCAGGGGTATGTTATTATGCCAATTACAATGAGCAGATAAAAGGTCCAGATCTCATTTCAAGTGTGCTATTTACATTTGGAACTGTTGCCATCAACTGTCATCAACTGTCAAGATGAGATCCAAAGAGATGTCACTATCAGTCAAGCAGGCCATCAATAAGCTGAAAAAAACAAAACAAATCCATCAAAGAGAGAGAGAGAGAGAGAGAAAGAGAGAGAGAGAGAGAGAGAGAGAAAGAGAAAGAGAGAGAGAGAGAGAGAGAGAGAGAGAGAGAGAGAGAGAGAGAGAGAGAGAGAGAAGAGCAGAAACATCAGGTGTGGCCAAAACAACAGCTTGGAACATTCTTAAAAATAAAGAACGCACCAGTGAGCTCAGCAACACCAAAAGACCTGGAAAGACTACAGAAAACAACTGTAGATGACTCTAGAACTCTTTCCCTGGTGAAGGAAACATCATTCACAGCAGTTTAACTGCACAACTTTAATTTGAGGGTATTTACATCCAAATCGGGTGAACGCTTTAGGAATTACAACAGTTTGCATATGTGCCTCCCACTTGTTAAGGGACCAAAAGTAATGGGACAGAATGATAGTCATAAATCAAACTTTCACTTTTCAAAACTTGGTTGCAAATCCTTTGCAGTTAATTACAGCCTGAAGTCTGGAACACATAAACATCATCAGACGCTGGGTTTCATTCCTGGTGATGCTCTGCCAGGCCTCTAAAGCAACTGTCTTCAGTTTCTGCTTGTTCTCGGGGCATTTTCCCTTCAGTTTTGATATCAGCAAGTGAAATGCAAGCTTAATTGGATTCAGGTCAAGTGATTGACTTGGCCATCCCTGCTGAAAAAAACAGCTTAAACCAGCCTAGGCTGGTTGGCTGGTTTTAGCTGGTCAACCAGGCTGGTTTTAGAGGGGTTTTGGCCATTTCCAGGCTGGTTTCCAGCCATTGCCAGCCTGGTCCTAGCTGGTCAGGCTGGGAGATGACCAGCTAAAACCAGCTTGACCAGCTTAGCCAGGCTGGGAGCCCAGCCAAAACCAGCTATGTCCAGCTTAAACCAGGCTAGTCAAGCTGGTTTTAGCTGGATTAAGCTGGTCATTTTCCAGCCTGACCAGCTAAGACCAGGCTGGAAATGGCTGGAAACCAGCCTGGAAATGGCCAAAACCCCTCTAAAACCAGGCTGGTCAACCAGCTAAAACCAGCCTAGGCTGGTTTAAGCTGGATTTTTCAGCGGGGATTGCATGACATTCCACTTCTTTCCCTTCAAAAAGTCTTTGGTTGCTTTTGCAGTATGCTTTGGGTCATTCTCCATCTGCTCTGTGAATCACCTTCCAATAAGTTCTAAAGCGTTTGGCTGAATATGAGCAGGAAATATTGCCTGAAACACTTCAGAATTCATACTGCTGTTTCTGTCAGCAGCCACATCATCAATAAATACAAGAGAACCCGTTTCATTTACAGCCATACATCCCACACCATGACACTACCACCACCATGCTTCACTGATGAGATGGTATGCTTAGGATCATGAGCATTTCTTTCCTTTTCCATACTCTTTTCTTACCATCACTCTGGTCTGATCTGTCCATAGGATGTTGTTCCAGAACTATTAAGGCTTTTATAGAACTCTGATCTGGCCTTCCTGTTTTTTGAGGCTCACCACTGGTTTACATCTTGAGGTGAACCCCCTGTTTTTGCTCTGGTGTAGTCTTCTCTTGATTGTTGATTCTGACACACATACACCTACCTCCTGTAGAGTGTTCTTGATCTGTTCAACATTTGTCAAGGGTGTTTTCTTTACCAGGGAAATAATTCTTTGGTCATCCACCACAGTTGTTTCCATGCTCTTCCAGGTCTTTTGGTGCTGCTGAGCTGCATTCTTTATTTTTAAGAATGTTCCAAAAATTTGTTTTGGCCACACCTGGGGCCACATGTATCAACGTTGCGTACGCACAAAAACTTTGCGTACACCAGGTTTCACGCTCAGAATCGCTCACGTTTGGATTTACTAACGATAAAATGAACGTGAGAATGTGCGCAGCTCCACGCCAGCTTCATGGCTGGCGTACGCACATTTTTTGTGTGTGTCTGTTTTATTTCCAATGGCGACTCCTAGAGGCAGTTGTGTTAAATTGCACTCTAAAAAGTGTCTTTGAGCCGTGCAATGGCAGCTGTATGAGACAGGTTCATCTAGCAGGTATACAAGGTTTCCATACCATGCAGTTGACCAGCCTAACATTGAAGCACAATTTGCAGTGGTCGCCTGTTTTCCCACTGTAATGGGAGCGATCTACTGCACGCACATTGCTATAAAGACACCATCAGAAGATGAATTTGCATGCGTGAATCAGAAACATTTCTGTTCAATAAATGTGCAAATAAAATGTGATGCACAGACTCATTAATGCTTCCTACTTGTCTTTCTCGTGATAAATAGTTGGCAAAATCTGATATATATCGGGTGGGGGGTGGGGAGTGGGGATGAGTTCATAAGATGCTGGATTCGAACCGAGTTCATGCTCAAGCGTGTCAAAACATGTTGACTTGCGTTTTTCCGAGCCGCGCCACTGAAACTACTTAGGGTACCCCAACATTTACACCTATAAATCCCACTATTTCTTTTTTTTAATCCACACAGTATGATGTTCAGACTTAACTGTGTTAACCGCATCAGCTAAACTCTCCCCACTCAATTTTTTTTCTTTTGTTGTTAATTCTGGAAAACTTGCAAATAACACAGTTTTTATCCGATCTACCTCTGAAAGTAGCACCTCCAATTCACATTCTGTTCAAAGTTTCTCTTCTTGCTTGCTTTTGCCATTGCTTTTTCATTGGGTTTTGCCAAAGTTGAGTCATTAGCATATTCATACGGGGATGGGGGGGGGGGTAGGCAGGGAGGGGTTTAGCGCTCGTGCATGTTGCGCTCAGTTTCACATTCATTCGGATGTACAAAAGAATATGCGTGGGATTCGTACGCAGTGTTTCATACATCTGAATTTTTTTCTGCGTACGCACATTTACAGCTTTGTGCGTACGCAATGTTTTAGTAGGATTTCCACGGAAGTCTTCGTACATGAGGCCCCTGATGTTTTTGCGCTCTCTGTCTCTCTCTCTCTCTCTCTCTCTCTCTCTCTCTCTCTCTGTCTCTGATGGGTTTGTTTTCTTATTTCAGTCTAATGAAGGCTTGCTTGACTAATTATGACTGCTCTTTGCGTCTCATCTCGAGAGTAAACAGATTTCAAATGCAAATGGCACACTTGAAATAAACTCTGGACCTTTAATCTGCTCATTGTATTTGGGATAACGAGGGAATAACACACACCTGCTCATGGAACAGCTTAGAAGCCAGTTGTCCCATTACTTTTGGTCCCTTAACAAGTGGGAGGCGCATATGCAAACATGCATTTAATCTTAAGCAGGTCATATTTGAGATGAAAAATACAGTAAAACTCTCATTATTGTATCAAAAGTGCATATTTAATATATGCAAAGCTGAACTTTAGCATCATAACACTCCAGTCATACTCTTATTCAATCAATTTAGCAAATAACCCTATAGATTTTCCCAGACACAATGTGCATAAAGGCACACTTTGTATTGTCATGAGTGCAGGGCTTGTTTTGTGCAATGCAAAGTTTCTCTCTGAGCTTTTTTCCATTCATCTAGCGAGGTGATAAGTGTCTCACCATGCGAGAGCTTCTATCTTTAGCGAGGAGCGAGCGCTTGTCCCGTGGAAAGAGGCCACGTTGTTCACTTATTGAAGAACAGACACGTCCCGTCTGTCACCCGCTGATAGTGCCATAGTCACCCCGTCAAAAACCCGCTCTCTCTCATCGCCTGTCAGCCTGGAAACTCTCCCTTTGCTCTTTATCTGGGTGAAGTCTAGAAAGGGATACAGCTGCGGCTAAGTTTGCACATGCATGCATTAATATAGCATTATTTTGGTGACACTAATTACTAATTTTATATTACTGCACTGCAAAAAAGTGCTTTTCTTTTTTAGATTTGTTTGTCTTGTTTTTACAATACCTGGCAAAAATCTTGTCCTTGATCCCAGTTGTGAGAACAACACATAATAACTTGACAGAGTGGATGACAACAACATCAACAGCCTGAGGTATCGAGACATTTGTGCAACCCAAGCTCATTCTGGAAACGTAGCCCTGCGGACGTTTCTGGAGACCGCGATTTACGTGGCCGAAGGTACGTATGGCCGTGTTTAGTTTTTTTCGAGCGAACGCTACGGGGCGGTGTGACGCTGCTCTGCTCCTCCTTTTCGCGCTCGCCGTTTGACGGCTCGCCTCCGTGTGGAGGGCTCTTCCGCTGTAACCAGTTTGTCCGTTAGCTCGCAGCGTTTCGTCGGCGGAGTGGAGGCCCGGAGGAGGAGGAGCCAGTCATGGGGACGACCAAGATCGAGTCCGGGGAAGAGCGGTTCCAGAAATCAGGTAAGATGAAAAACAGAATCCAAAAAAATAAGGGCAAGAATGCGGCGAGATCCGAAAATGCGGTAAAAATCAAAGACAAGGGCTTTTGCTTTTTTTTTCTGGACGGCTTTTGCAAACTGTCGCTTGAGTTTAGAGAAGGAGGAGGAGGAGGAAGTGGAGGGCGGCCGGGTCAGCCGGCGGCTTTTCACGCGAGAACAGCGCGTGCGCGAACCGCACTCACGAGAGGCGTCTGAGGTGCGAAAAAGCGCACAACAAGCGGCCTCTCGCGGACTCGCGAAAACAAAAACTGCAGCTGTACGTACCCGCCGGGACGTATTCCGCGGTCTCCAGAAACGTCCGCGGGACTACATTTCTACAATGAGCCTGAGTTGCCCGTTTTCTAGATTGTTTGAGAAGTGTGAGTGTGCTGAATCACTGAGCGCGGTTCACCTGGGCTTTGGCGCGGTACGTTTGTGTGTGAGTGCAAAACGCACCTAAGCCCGAAACTGAAAGCGAGACGTGACTTTTAAGTGACTGTTTCATATGGATCATTAATCATTTTTACTGCTCAGTGAACGCAAACTTTTGTAGTTTATTAAAGACGCAAACCCCTCACTGCACCACAGCTGCACCTTCAGCAAACCTCCTAATTCCTACAGCACAAGGAGTTTATGACTGTTTAAGAGCGTCAAAATATGTTCGTCGAAATATTTGAAAGTGTCATTGCATATCAAATGACTTAAACCGATATAACTAAAGAAATGTCCACTGTTCTGAGCGAGATCACTTACTGAACAGAGCAGCGTCAATGACGTAAGCATGCCCAGGCCCGAATGTAATGTGACTGCGGGCCGTCGGGGGAGATGGGAGGGGGGACAAGCGTGCTTTGACCCGGTTCATGGCAACTGTGCATAGTGTGAGTACGGCCTAAGAAATAAAAACAACTTTATCCTTTACAAAAGATTTCAATTACTAGCCGATGAACGATTGTATAATAGATGGCTGTATTACTGTATTTCAGCGTTTCCCAGCCCCGTTCCTGAAGGCACACCAGCCGTACACATTTTCAACCACTTTTTATAGTCAAACATGCCTGAATCAACTCATCTAACGTAAGAAGACACAACAAGACCTAAAATGAGTGGGTCAGATGAGGAGACATACAAAATATGTGTCATGGTCCTGACCTGACAGTCTTGTCTGTCCTGTCAGTGTTTAATGTTTGCTTGTTTGTCCTGTGCATATTGACATTGCTAAGTCTTAATTTGTGTTGGCCATGTGCTCCTCTTGTCTTTCCTCCTTGCTTTCGGTTACCCCGCCCTCTTATTTAGACCTTGTTATCCTGATTGTTTTCACCTGTCTCTCGTGTGCTTTGTTCTATATAACGTGCTGTGTGTTCTCATTTCTTTGCTGGTTCATTCCATGTGAGCTTGTCTTGCATCCTTGCCTTGCATCTGTACTAAGCTTTTGGTCTTACCTGTTCTAGATGGCTTGTCTATTTATTGTTTGTTTGTAGCTATTACTTTCTTTCGTTGTTTCTAGTAGTGATGGTGAAACGAAGCTTTCTGAACCAGTGAAGCGCTCGACTCAATTGTATCGGAAAATGTTCGTTACTCGAAGCTTTCTAAATCAGAGCTCGATGAGGACCTCTTCTGGTGAAAGTGTGGGAAAGCACTGTGTTGTCATAATGTCAAATGTTCACAACTGACCAACTCATTCATGTAGTGATACAACAACAGCAATATAAACAAATTACTCAATTACTGTTGTTTTTACACAAGATATATTACATTACACAACCGATGACTGTGGTAAAATCCAAGGTATTCAAAAGTTAATAATGATTCAATCAGCACGGCTCCAAGCGGTGAGCAAACCAGCAATTCCTGTGTGGGAGGCGAGTGATCTAGAAGGACGCTATGTGAGTGATACTATAAGGATGCACACGCCAGATGGTCTCTGTTAAAGACAATATTACGATATGCGGTGGTTTTCTTTAAAGATAGTTGTAAAAAATACGCTAATACACTTTAGTATGGTTCAAAACCTTTTTACAAAAAATTACTATTGTATTTTAGTTTAATTACTGGTGTGTGGGACTGGTGCAGTGCTTTGAAACAGTACAAATGTATGTAATCGACGCCTAATCTCTCGCTATACACTTTACTATGAGGGTGTTTAAACCTTTGAATCAAAATTCGAAGCAGTCACGTGGGTATAGGCGAAAATAAAGCTTCGGACGTCACTGATCACGTGATGATGGCAAAACGAATCAAGCTCCGGTACACTGCTTCACTGCGAGATGTATTGTTTTTTTGATACATGCTTCGAAGCCTCGGCGCACAATGTCACATCCCTAGTTTCTAGTGTTTACTTAATTTTGTGTTCTAATCTTTATTTTACTTTTACCCTAAGAGCCATTGTTCCGTTTTTCTGTCAGTCCCAGTCTTCTTAGTAGATAATTATTAGTAGTTGTTTGATTTGTTTAATTACTCTCTTTAAAATTCTAGAAGTCTTTATTTCAGTTTTGTTTTATCAGATTGCTAAAGTCTGTCTTTCTGTCTTCTAGTATTTAGATTTTATTTTATTTCAGTTTTAGTTTATCTTATTGTATATTATCATTGTCTGTTTGTTGTCCTGTCTTGTGTCTTATAATTTTACAGTCCTATTCCGTGTCCTGACCTCCCTGGTCTGACAGTCTGGAGTTTAGGTGGCCTGCTCCAGGATCTAGATCTGGTTTTGACCACTGTTGCTCCTACTCCTGGCTGGCTCTTCATTTTAGTACTATCTTGTCACTACCACTGGCTTCCTTGTGTTGTTGCCCCTAACGCTTGGACATTATCATCCCCCCTGTGTGTCTACTTGCGCCTTATTCTGTCAATAAACCCCTTTTGTATTGTTCATTGCTGCAACTGGGTCTGTTTTCTTGCATTCAAACGTGACAATATGTACTGTTAGTGTGTCTCCAGCGTAACAGGGTTGGGAAACAGTGCTGTATATGATGACATGAGACACCTACAGGTAAACTATAGTACACTGGCCTCTGTATGCTGTTTTATCATTGCAAATATTTAAGTAAATGTTAAAAAAGAAAGAAAAAATACCAAAAACAGATCAAAATGTGTAAAAACAGGCTTTAAAGGAAAACCAATCAAAATAAAATATAAATTTAAAAATAAAATATAAATCTATAAAAAGTTCTCGTTAATTACTGGCAGAGAGCTGTATCCCTTCTAGTAACAAGCTTTTATCTGTGTGCTCATTCTGCGGTTGTGTTTGTGATTGTGAGAATGAGGGTCTCTGTGATGAGGTTATCTGTCAGTCTCTCTCCAGCGCCGCCCTCCTGGAGAAACAGAGTCCTGGAGTGAGAACACATGTCTGCACTTCACCACAGCACTGATAATAACACGTGCAGTCTGGCTCACATCTGCTTCACACATCCCAGCTATGAGCTTCTCACAGACTGAAACACTGCAGTCGCCTCTCTGACAGCACAGTTAGCTGAGCTTTAAGCCGTTTTTGCTCAATTATTTACAATTTTTCAATTTTCTTTTTAACATGTTTTTTTTTCACATTGTATTGCTATTTTTATTTTATCTGTGTTAAATATACATAATATATACAGAGAATTACATAAAAGAATATGAAATGATAATTTTCGTATAAACATTATTTTTTAGAAACCAGTTAAATAAAGTAATTTCGTTCATTTTATTCAAAGTAATCCATTCATCTATTATGCTGTCTGCATATCTCCCCTTTTGTTCATCCATCATTTTGTACATTAATGATTTCATCCATCCATCAATTCACTTTGTCCATCCATCCGTCCATCCATCTCGCATCCATATTTTTTCTGTCCATCCATATGTTCATCCATCCATCCATCCATCCATTAATCTATCCATCCAGCCTTTTGTCAATTCATCACTTTGTCCATCCATCCATCCATCCATCCATCCATGCACTTATCCATCGTTTGTAAAATAATGAATTCATCCATCCATCCGTCTCCCATCAATATTTTTCTGTCCATCCATCCATCCATCCATCCATCCATCCATCCATCCATCCATCCATCCATCCATCCAGCCAGCCATCCATTCATCCATCCATCCATCCATCCATCCATCCATCCATCCATCCATCCATCATTGTAAATTCATCACTTTGTCCATCTATCTATCTATCTATCTATCTATCTATCTATCTATCTATCTATCTATCTATCTATCTATCTATCTATCTATCTATCTATCTATCTATCTATCTATCTATCTATCTATCTATCTATCTATCTACATACCTATCTATCCATCCATCCGTCCCTCCGTCCATCCGTCCACCCATCCATCCATCCATCCATCCATCCATCCATCCATCCATCCATCCATCCATCCATCTATCTACCTACCTACCTACCTACCTACCTGTCTGTCTGTCTGTCCGTCCGTCCGTCCGTCCATCCTTTTGTCAATTATTCACTTTGTCCATCCATCCCTCTCCCTTCCTCATTTTTTTCAGTCCATCTATCGGTCACTTTGTCCATGCATCCATATCCTATCCATATTTTTTTCTGTTTGTCAATCCATCCATCCATCATTTTGTCAATTCATCGCTTTGTCCATCCATCCATGCCATCCCTTTGTCCTTCCATTCATCTACCATCCGTGTTTTTTTCAGTTTGTCCATCAATCCATCATAGTCAATTCATCACTTTGTCCCTCCATCCATATCCCATCCATATTTTTTTCTGTTCGAAAATCCACCTTTTGTCAATTCATCACTTTTTTTCCATCCATCCATCCATCCATCCATCCATCCATCCATCCATCCATCCATCCATCCATCCATCCATCCATCCATCCATCCATCCATCCATCCATCTATCTATCTATCCATCCATCCATCCATAAATACATCCATACATACATCCATCATTTTGTCAATTCATCGCTTTGTCATCCATCTATCTATCCATCCATCCATTTTTTCTCTGTCAGTTCATCCATCCATCCATAAATCCATCCATACATCCATCTATCCATCATTTTGTCAATTCATCACTTTGTCCATCCATCTATTAAACCATAACTCTTTCTGTCCACCCATCCATAATTGTTTTCTCTTCATCTGGACAATCCAGCATTTTATCCATTCATCTTTTCGTGTTTTCCTCATTTCCCAATTACCCATAGTTCCATTCATCCATCATTTTACTGCCCATCCATCCATTATTTTATTCATCCAACCATCATTTTTTTTCGTATTATCCATATATCCATCTACTAAAAAGTCTAGCATGCACCTAGTATACAGCCTTTATCAGTGTGCACTCATTAACATCATTCTTTAGAAGTGATTGTAAATGAATGTAATTTACACACAGATGAATGGAATCACCTGCTATGAATGGACTCATCTGTGGATTATGAATAGCAGGATTAGCGGTGATGATTGTGTACGACACAATTAGGTCAAACACCCTGTTCTCTTTTTGTTCAGTATGAATGAAGGAATTCATGTTTTTTAACATCTGATATGAAGACGCCTTGATCTTCAAACTTCAAAACATTTTATGGACAAAATGATTAGCCCCATTTAAGATTTTTTTCCCCTATAGTCTACAGAACAAACCATTGTTATTCTATAACTTTCCTAATTACTCTAACCTGCCTAGTTAACCTAATTAAACTAGTTATGCCTTAAAATGTCACTTTAAGCTGTATAGAAGTGTCTTAAAAAATATCTAGTCAAATATTATTTACTGTCATCATGACAAAGATAAAATAAATCAGTTACTAGAAATGAGTTATTAAAACTAATATGTTAGGAATGTGCTGATAAAATCTGCTCTCCATAACATTGGGGTGAATAATTCTGACTTCAACTGTATATATACAGAATTCTGACTTCAACTGTATATATATAATAAATGTATGTGGACAATATGTATATTTATTATGTAAATAAATTTGAGAAAATGTTTATTAACATGTAGATACAAAATATGTATATGATGCAAATTATTTGCACATATAAATATCTATGTACGTATTTTTGTTTTGTATAGTTTTTGTTTTTTGTATGAGTGTGTATTACATAAATATAATACACTTATATATAGTACTGTATGTACACTTACATAGTATTACTTTTATTTTGAACATGATTAATCACAATTATTCTTTGCCCAGCCCTATTCTTCTTCTTCTTCTTCTTCTTCTTCTTCTTCTTCTTCTTCTTCTTCTTATTTTTCTTATTATTATTATTAAAATTATATATTTATTATTATTATTATTAGTAGTAGTAGTAGAAGTAGTATTATCATTTTTATTATTTTATTATTAGAAAAATAATTATTATTATTATGATAAACATCATTATTTTTGTTAATATTATTATTATTAATATCATTATTATGATTATTATTACTATTATTAATATTGTTATTATTATTGTTATTGTTATTATTATTATTATTATTAATATCATCATAATCATTATTATTATGATTATTATTAATAATATCATTATTATAATTAAAATAATTATTAATATTATTATTATTTATAATTATTATTATTGTTGTTATTATTATTATTATCATTATTATTATTATTATTATTATTATTAATAATATTATAATTCTTCTTATTATTTTTTTTATTATTTTCATCGTTTTTGTTATTATTAATATTTTAAAAATTTTGTCATTTATTTTGCTTTTTCCTTATTATAACAGTAATCTTTTAAACAACTGCAAAAGCTCAAAGAAAATATCACCGGGTATCACATTTGTATTTTGCTTATCTTTGTTACCGTATAGTATTTATCTTATCAATGCTGTAGTGTGTTCAGCTACTAGTTGAAGAAGGAAAAAACAAAGAGGAACAAAGGACAAGATCAAGAGAGCAAAGTGACAGTGAACCTGTTCAGATGTTGATGTACTTACAGAAGCACAAAGTGTTTTAACCATGAGGCAGACACAAACACACACACACACACACACACACACACACATGCACGCACACAGCTGGTCCTCTGAGGGTTTTGTGTTTAGTCTGTCTCCACAACAGCACGTCTGGACGGCAGCCAGAATTATTCTCTAAGGGTGTTACTTCTATCCACCCAGAAGATTAAAAATCAGTATTGTGCATTTATTTTATTACTACTGGATATATGCGTCATTATTAATATGCTTGTCATGGGTGTGATCCTAAATTAATTTATGATTATTAAAGCAAGGCTATCACTTATATTCATTCATTCATTCATTTTCCTTCGGCTTAGTCCCTTATTTATCAGGGGTTGCCACAGCAAAATGAACCGCCAACTATTCCAGCATATGTTTCACACAATGGATGCCCTTCCAGCTGCAACCCAGTACTGGGAAACACCAATACATGTTTATATTCACACACGCTCTCGTTCACTATACAGCCAATTTAGCATATTCAATTCCCCTATAGCGCATGTGTTTGGACTGCGGCGGAAACCGGAGCACCCGGAGAAAACCCACGCCAACACGAGGAAAACATACAAACTCCACACAGACATGCCAACTGACCCAACTGGGACTCGAACCAGCAACATTCTTTCTGTGAAGTGCCAATTCTAACCACTGAGCCACCGTGTCGTCCTCATACTGCATAACTGTCCAACAGTAAAACAGTCCATATTGCAGGTATATTCAGTGTAATTTACAAAAATCAATAACAGTGAAGGTTGCACACTCACAGACATAAAACTCAAGCATTATATTATTCTCAATACTAAAATAATGATTTATAAAACAGTTAATAAAATAATGAATTCTCAATACTTTCTAAAAAATGTTGAGTTATTTATTTAAACCCATGGTTGAGTTAAACATATTTGGTGCTTTGTTGGGTTATTTTTTAACCTTTATTAGGTTATTTATTATTAACTCAACCAATTGAGTTAAATATTTGGTGCTTTGTTGGGTTATTTTTAAAGCTTTTTTGGTAATTTAATTTAAATTAAATTAAATTAAATTAAATTAAATTAAATTAAATTAAATTAAATTAAATTAAATTAAATTAAATTAAATTAAATTAAATTAATTTAATTTAATTTAATTTAATTTAATCAAGCAAGTTGGGTTAAAATTTTTAATTTCAACAGTCAACTTATTTAACTAACAGTTGTATTAATATGCGTATGTAATGTTGTTTTTGCATTCTAAAGTTCATGTCAGCTCTAACGCAATAATTTTGTCATTTTTAAAATCAAATTACGTCTCTGTGTCGTGTTTTTTTAATATCCGATTCACCATCCAAGACCATCTTTTAGAAGTGTTGGATGTTGTTGAAATGTATTGTAGACACTGAGTGAAGCTTGCTGCAGCTGCTGAACAGTCTCTACAGCTCCATATTCTGCTCCATCAACACAAGATTTTCTGCTTGCACAGTTTATAACTGTCTGTACTTTGTGTTGTTTCTTTATTGTTTGTGATTATTGATTTAATTTAACAGAAGTATCTGCAACTAAAGGCGACGCAGTGGGGCGGGTAGTGCAGTTGCCTCACAGCAAGAAGGTCGCTGGTTTAAGGTTTAAATAAATAACTCAACATTTTTAGAGTGTACGCTACAAAAACCCTGTGATAATCTGCCAGTACATTTTCTGTTATTGTACAGACTTATTTGGCTATGTATTGTTTATTATACATTATATTATTTCAAACTACTTAAATATCACTAAAAAATCACTTTGTTAAACTGCAGAGTTGAATTTTCAACATCAAAAGGCGACAGAGCAGAGATCAACATCCCATAATGCAATTCACAACCAGAAATAAACAGAAAACACTTGTGATTTACAAAATATAGACAGAGTTGACTTTTTTTACAGTGTATATATAATCCTGTATGTATAATCCTCCAAGTGAACAATGTTTTTTACCTTTATTTATCCCTGTATCTTATTGTCTTTTAGCTTTTGTCTTGTGAACAAAAGTAATATCTGCTATTTTGGCAAGGCTGTCGGCTGCTGCTGTGACAAGTGTTTTCTGTTCACCAGCGTTTGCTGAGTCTTATTGGGTGTTTGCTGCCATCTGGTGGATAGTAAGATATAGTAGATTTTATAAACTGAATCGTCCTTTTTTCCTTTTAGTTGAAATCGGATGGGCTGCACAGGAGGATCAACACATTAAAACAGCGATCGCTATTATCACTGGATAAGTACTTTGTATAGAAACAGTTTAACTAAGAAATGGCTTGTACATTTCATCATGCAAAGAAACTGCAGGTGAATGGCTTGTTAGTGTCATAACTCAATGTAATTTAACTTGCCGTTTGTTTAAATGTTTGCAAGTTACTAGCAATTTCTGAGTGAGAATTCCTTCAAAAGTAAATAAGTGTTTGTTTTCATAATTTATCATTTATTTATTTTATGTAATTTGGACTTTTATTATATATTGATATTTAAATTTAACTTGTTGACGTCACGTCATCTGTCACATTGTTACGAATATATATAGTTTATAATGTGTTAAGCTATTAAACTTGCCAAAATGCTTTAATGGTACGTACAGAGACATCTCATATGTCGAAATATGTCAGGGCTAATGTTATTTTCCTCGTCAAGACCTCTTTAATTGTAGTTTTAACCAGCAGACGCAGCACTGAGATTATTGGACCGATTTCACATGCTTTCACTACAGCTGTAAGTTAAATTTATATAATATTTTTGAAATAGATATTATATATGTGAGCGTATTTAAGGCCTACCTTTTGCTAATTGGATTCAGCTACAGTAGTGCCATAACAGTAGGCTTGCTAACTCTTCGAAAATAATTCAAAATGGAGTTCTTCTCATGTTTGTTTACAACTTTCATCACTGTAATTACTGAAACAATATGAACTAATTGAATGTTTAAAATCAAAATATAATTATCTGGTCAATTTTAGGTGTCTCTAACTAGACCTACAAAAAAGGAAGATTGGGGATAGTAAAATTCTTTTTTCTCTAAATCTTTGAGAACTTTTAAGCCAGTGTTTACAAAATGTGTCTCAAACTAGTTAAAAGTGTCTGCTATTAAATGTCATCGATGTTAGCTTCGCAGCACTAACAAAATGCACAGTTTACTTGTGAAGGAGTGAAATGTAAAAATGTACCCCATATAGTCTGGGTTAGTTGTAACACATTCTGGCTGAGATGTAAAATCTTTATTTATTGTAACCAGTGATGTAAAATAACAAATTACAAATACTGATCAAATGACTGTAACTGAATTGTGATTTACTAATTAGTTTTAAAAATGTGTACATTTACTTTCCTTTGATATCATTTTTAGTCCTGTATCTGTACATTTACTCCACTATTTTCCTTCAACCTGCAGTCGCTGCTTAATTCTTTTGTACAAAAGTTAGTCCAGTGATTCCTCCCCAATCAAATCAAACATAGAAGCTAAATTGTAACACTGAACTACCTTTTATACAGAAATTGTGCATATATTTTCCCTTATTTGTGTCTATTGAGGCGACGCAGTGGTGCAGTAGGTAGTGCTGTCGCCTCACAGCAAGAAGGTCACTGGTTCAAGCCTCGGCTGGGTCAGTTGGCGTTTCTGTGTGGAGTTTGCATGTTCTTCCTGTGTTCGCGTGGGTTTCCTCACATGTGTCTATTGTGTGTCTATTGATGTGAATTGATTCAAAAGTATGTTATTTTAATGGGGCTACTAAAATGTCGTAATCTGCCTACTAAAATCAAGTGAAATAAAATTTTGTACATTGTATATAGAAACCGAGCATATTTTTTCCATATTTGTGTCTATTAATTCAGATTTATTGCAAAAGTATGTTATTTTAATGTGGCTACTTAAATCAAGCGAATTAACAAAAACATTACAGTATATATAGAATTGTATAGGTGACATGGGGGTGCAGTGGGTAGCGCTGTCGCTTCACAGCAAGAAGGTCGCTGGTTTGAGCCTTTGCTGGGTCAGTTGGCAATTCAGTGTAGAGTTTGCATGTTGTCCTCGTGTTCGCGTGGGTTCCTCCGGGTGCTCCGGTTTCTCCCACAGTCGAAACACATGCGCTGTAGGTGAATTGGCTACTAAAATGTCTTAATCTGGCTACCAAAATCAAGCCACTGAATGAAGACATTATAGAATTGTATATTGTATTTAGAATTGCACATTGTATAAGGAAATCGTGCATTTATTTCTCCCTAATTGTGTGTATTAATTCAGATTTAATCCTAAAGTATGTTTTTTTTTTAAATGTGGCTACGAAAATCAAATGAGTTATTAAAAACATTAAATATATATTGTATAAATCATATAGAAATTGTGCATATATTTTTTCCTATTTGTGTGTGTTAATTCAGATTTATTGCAAAAGTATGTTATTTTAATGTGGCTACTAAAATGTCTTTTAATCTGACTACTAAAATCAAATTAATAAAAACATTATATAGAACGTGTCGCAGTGGCTCAGTAGGTAGTGCTGTCGCCTCACAGCAAGAAGGTCACTGATTCAAGCCTCAGCTGGGTCAGTTGGCATTTCTGTCTGGAGTTTGCATGTTCTCCCTGCGTTCGTGTGGGTTTCCTCCGGGTGCTCCGGTTTCCCCCAAAGTCCAAACACATTCGGTACAGGTGAATTAGGTAGGCTAAATTGTCCGTAGTGTATGAGTGTGAATGGATGTTTCCCAAAGTTGGGTTGCAGCTGGAAGGGCATCTGTTGCGCAAAACGTGCTGGAAAAGTTGGTGGTTCATTCCGCTGTGGCGACTCTGGATTAATAAAGGGACTAAGCCGAAAAGAAAATTAACTATTTATAGGTTTGTACATTTAATATAGAAATTGTTCATATATTTCCCCTTATTTGTGTCTATTAAATTAGATTTATTGCAAAAGTATGTTATTTAATGTGGCTACTAAATTGTCTTTTAATCTGGATACTAAAACCAAAGGAATAAATGAAAACATTTTATATAGAATTGCATTTTGTATATAGAATTGTACATTGTAGAGATTGTGAATTTATTTCCCCCTAGATTTATTAATTCAGATTTATTGCATTTATTTTTAGATATTTTTTTAATGTGGCTACAAAAATGTCTTTTAATCTGGCTACTAAAATCAAGATGAAAACATTATAAATAATTGTATATTGTATATAGAAATTGTGCATATATTTTTTCCTATTTGTGTGTGTTAATTCAGATTTATTGCAAAAGTATGTTATTTTAATGGGGCTACTAAAATGTCTTTTAATCTGTCTACTAAAATCAAATTAATAAAAACATTATATATAGAACGTGTCGCAGTAGGTAGTGCTGTCGCCTTACAGCAAGAAGGTCACTGATTCAAGCCTCAGCTGGGTCAGTTGGCATTTCTGTCTGGAGTTTGCATGTTCTCCCTGCGTTCGTGTGGGTTTCCTCCGGGTGCTCCGGTTTCCCCCAAAGTCCAAACACATTCGGTACAGGTGAATTGGGTAGGCAAAATTGTCCGTAGTGTATGAGTGTGAATGGATGTTTCCCAAAGATGGGTTGCAGCTGGAAGGGCATCTGTTGCGCAAAACGTGCTGGAAAAGTTGGTGGTTCATTCCGCTGAGGCGACCCTGGATTAATAAAGGGACTAAGCCGAAAAGAAAATGAATTATTTATAGATTTGTACATTTAATATAGAAATTGTTCATATATTTCCCCTTATTTGTGTCTATTAAATTAGATTTATTGCAAAAGTATGTTATTTAATGTGGCTACTAAATTGTCTTTTAATCTGGATACTAAAATCAAAGGAATAAATGAAAACATTTTATATAGAATTGCATTTTGTATATAGAATTGTACATTGTAGAGATTGTGCATTTATTTCCCCCTAGATTTATTAATTCAGATTTATTGCATTTATTTTTATATATTTTTTTAATGTGGCTACAAAAATGTCTTTTAATCTGGCTACTAAAATCAACATGAAAACATTATAAATAATTGTATATTGTATATAGAAATTGTGCATATATTTTCTCCCATTTGTGTCTATTCAGATTTATTTCAAACTTATTTATTTTGACTATGTTATTTTAATGTGGCTACTAAATCCAAACGAATTAATGAAAACAATATATAATTTTATGCAACAGTTTTGTCTGGTTCTCAGATCTGATTGGCTGATAGCCGTGAGATATTTTGCAATATCAGAACTCATACAGTCTCCTCACCCCTCTGTATTACTCCGCCCACATAGCCTGACAGCAGACTCACTACAGTTTGACAAATATTGCAGCTATTGGACAACATAATGCACGTTTGAGGCTTTTAGTTGAGAATGTAGTTGTTTAGATTGCAGCTATGCAGTTTATTTATAAGGATACTGCTTATTTTAAATATTTATAATTTTAGAGATTCAGCGCGTCAGCATCCATCAGCATGCCATACTGAGCAGAGCAAAGAAGGTTGATGTTGTCTATCCACAAGATGGCAACAGAGATCGCATAATAAGCCCTTAGAGGAGGAAAAACTCAGCGTAATTTCTAACTACAGCTGATCAAAGCATCATAAAGCTGGTAAGTGACTTTCTAAGTCGATCTTTCTTTTTTGTATGTTGCACTGCTGTATTTATACCATAGTAATTGTAGTGTATTGAGTGCGAGATGGCACTCACATATAAGGAATGTATGTATTTTGTGTTGGCCACTCTTTGTATAACCCTGAGTTACTTTTTGGTTGGTTTGTTTCTAATCAGCCTCCCGTTTTCATTACTGCAGACTAGTTCAGTAAAAAGAAAGAAAGAAGAAATGCCCGCATGTGTTTAGCTTTTTTCCGTATCATAAACACAAGAGTAATCCGCTAGTGTTTACGATGCTTTTTCAGGGTTAATTATTGTGATCTCCCGATTGTAACAGAGAAATACTGGGAAATCTCTGTAGACTGATGGCTTTTTATGCCGTTTAGCCTTATAATCTTAAAATGTGAGCAAAATCAGCTGTTTTGTCATTACTTTTGACATTACACTAGAGAATCATTCAAATACTAGCTCTAAAGTGATGTTTGTAAAGTAGCAACGGTTTCTGCTGTTCTGACGTCAGCTGCAGATGTGAATGAATGGTGAAAGAAAGTAGTTCCTCTTACAAAAGGAGACAAGTGTTTCTATAGCAAAGCACTGCACATATGCAGATATTATAACAATCTATTGATAAACACACACCTTGTTCTCTCGCTCTGCACTGCTGTGGTTTGCTGATTAAATTCATATATTCATTCATTTTCTTGTCGGCTTAGTCCCTTTATTAATCCGGGGTCGCCACAACGGAATGAACCGCCAACTTATCCAACAAGCTTTTTACGCAGCGGATGCCCTTCCAGCCGCAATCCATCTCTGGGAAACATCCACACTCACATTCACACACACACTCATACACTACGGACAATTCAGCCTACCCAATTCACCTGGACCACATGTCTTTGGACTGTGGGGGAAACCGGAGTACCCAGAGGAAACCCACGCGAAGGCAGGGAGAACATGCAAACTGCACACAGAAACACCAACTGAGCCGTGGTTCGAATCAGAGACCCATCTACCTTCTTGCTGTGAGGCGACAGCACTACCTACTGCGCCACTGCCTCGCCTGCTGATTAAATAAAAAACAAATTAAAAACGGAGAAGCAGAAGTCTACCACCGTTTTCATATAACATTTAAAGGGAGCTGAGGCGATAACATAGTAGTGTACAGTTCATGATGTAATCGCTAAAGTTTTATAGGGGCTGAATAGAAATATAGGGGTCTAAATTTACACCCATGCTTTTTTTTAATTGGACCTGAACGTTTGAGCTAGACATCATTTACTTGACTTGTCGTCGTCTTTGAAAAACTGTCACGAAATTTTCTCACAGCTGCTGTGGTCGTCAGAGGGCGGGGAATGGTGACTTTTAACACAAATGCTCTAATTGCAACAAATTAAGATGCAAGTAAAAAAATAAATAAATAATTGGTATACAGTTAAACGGGACGTGAATACATGTAAATTAGGGAAGTCTAATCATCCAAACCGAAGGTGCATGCTATAATTGATTCTATATCAATATAGGAAACAGCCTATAAATTTCCCCCTATTTTTGTCTATCAAATCAGATTTGTTGCAATATTATGTTATTTTTAATGTGGCTACTAAAATTAGTCTTACGAATGAAAACATTACATCCTCACAAACATTTCTGAACAGGTAAATACAGCTCAACATCCCATAAATATGCGCGAATCTGCAAAACTGCGCTGCGTTCAGAGCCTATTGCGATAATGTCATTATTATCCAGACGTATTACAAGTAAAAATTAGCTCATATCTAACTGAGAGGCTAATCACCCTCCTGGAGTATGATTGCACCCATTGGAGTCGTGAAACAGGCCTCTGACGAATGGATAAAGGCCCGGTATCAACACCACGCCGTCCAGAAACACACTGTTTTACAGCGAGCCTCCGACTGTAATACCTTTAATAAAAAAGAAAAATACCAGTCATAAAGAAAATAGCCTCCCCCACAGAACAGTTCATTTTCCTGCCGCAGAAGCTATTAGTTTCTCCCTCTGCAAAGCAATTTACATCTTCATAAACAATTACAGTCCTGCTTGGGCAATTTACGCCGTTGTTTTAAGGACACGGAGCAGGCGAAATTAATATTCTGAGCCGATGGAGCAGAAGTGGAGCGTCATTAGCTTGAAACGCAGTCAGATCTCGGGCTATATACTAGCGTAATCCTCCTCGTTTTTACCTATTGAGGATCTTTATCAACGAGAAGATCTTCTGACGAGCAGGACATTACTGCAGTCGGCACTGGGTTTGTTCTTTGTTGTGAACAAGAAATGAGTTTTAGCATGCCAATGAGTTTGGATGCCTAAATTAGCTTGAACAGATAGGCGTATTAAATATTTATGCCGGCTCCGTGTGAGATTCGTGTGCATGTAGTGTTTTTAAAAGCAACAGAAGGATGCTAATCTTGATCTTTCACGGTGTGGACTGAACAATAAGAGAGCAAATATGAGATCGGACAAACAAATAGGGAGGTCAGAAGGAATATAAAACAACAAGATCGAAAGGAAAATGCAAGGATTGCAAATCGGACAGGGAGCAACAATAATGCACACGTTATTAACAAGAATCTGTCTGTCTGTCTGTCTGTCTGTCTGTCTGTCTGTCTATATCTCTCTCTGTCTATCTATGTTTCTGTCTGTCTGTCTGTCTGTGCATCTGTCTGTCTGTCTTTGCGTTTGTCTGTCTGTCTGTGCGTCTGTATGTCAGCCTGTCAGTCAGTGCATTGTCTGTCTTTCTATCTATCTGTTTGTCTATATTTCTGTCTGTCTGTCTGTTTGTCTGTCTGTCTATCTGTCTGTACATTTGTCTCTCTATCTAGCTATTTGTCTGTCTGTCTACCTAGAGTTGAAGTCAGAATTATTAGCCCCCCCTTGTTTATTTTTTTCCTCAATTTCTGTTTAACATAGAGATTTTTTTTCAGCACATTTCTAAACATAATAGTTTTAATAACTGATTTATTTTATCTTTGCCATGATGACAGTAAATAATATTTTACTAGATATTTTTCAAGACACTTCTATGCAGTTTAAAGTGACATTTAAAGGCTTAACTAGACTAAAAGGCAGGTTAGGGTAATTAGGCAAGTTATTGTATAAGGATAGTTTGTTCTGTTCTGTTGTGACTATTGAAAATAAAATATAGCTTAAAGGGGCTAATAATTTTGTCCTTAAAATGGTGTTTAAAATTTTAAAACCGCTTTTATTCTAATTGAAATATAAAAAATAAACATTTTTCCAGAAGAAAAAATATTATCAGACACACTGTGAAGATTTCCTTGCTCTGTTAAACATAATTTGGGAAATATTTAAAAATGTAAAAAAAAAATATTAAAGGGGGGCGAATAATTCTGACTTCAACTGGATCTGTCTATCTAGCTCTGTCTATCTGTTTCTTTCTGTCTGTCTGTCAGTGCATTTGTCTATCTAGCTCTCTGTCTGTCTAGCTGTCAGGCTATCTATGTCTATACTGTATACCAGTCTATGTAGCTGTCTGTCTAGCTGTCTGTCTGTCTGTCTATGTATCTGTCGGTCTGTCTAGCTGTCTGGTTGTCCGTCCGTCAGTGTATCTGTCTTTCCAGCCTGATCTCACGAGAAAACGTAAGTATTTTACTATGTTAGTATTACTATTTTAAACGTAAGTATTTTGTACTAAAATGTACAAATTAGATCGTACGAATTTGTACAAATTAGCCACTAAATGAAAAAGTTACGAATTGCCATGAGATTGTGTTGGTCTTTCAGTGCATTTGTCTGTGCGTCTGTCTGTCTGTCTGTCAGTCAGGGCGCTCTATATTTCTATCTGTAAGTGCATTTGTCTGTCTATCTGTCTGTCTGTCAGTGCATCTATTTGTCTACCTAGCTATCTGTCTGTTTGTCTATATATCTGCAACAAGTATTAGGAATTGGAAAATCAGGTTAGGGTTACAGGTTACAAGTTGTATTGGTAGGTTTTTGGGTTTTGGAAAAAAAAATTGCATAAATTTAGTAAAAACTGTAAGTTTTTCTTTTCCCTTTTATAAGACGATATTTCTGTGTATGTCTGATGTAGTTGTCATGATCATGACTTTTTTTTTTTTTACCCAACCCTAATTTACAATAAGTTTTATGTCTTTTCACGTTTAAGTTTTTAGCATTTGTTATGTTTTTTAAGATAAACAAATTACTCCTAAATTTTGCAAATTGCAATTTTGCAATTGCATATATATATATATATATATATATATATATATATATATATATATATATATATATATATATATATATATATATATATATATATATATATATATATATATATATATATATAATTATTATTATTATTATTAATCTTGGTGAATTAATTTCTTCATTCAGTTCTGTTCAAAAGTCAAACAAATCCTGTAGATATCTTGTTTGTAATCTTTTTTTTATTTTTATTTTTATTTTTTTCTAATTATTATTAGAATATGCAAAAATCATACAAATACAAGAAAACATCAACAGATAACAAATACAAAGCAACAAAACAAAAACATCAACAATATAGTCAGGTACTGGTATGTGCGTGAATGAGTGTGTGCGTGTGAGTGTGTGTATGCATGTAAAGGTAACTTGGTGGACAGGTCAGAGTACATACATAAGGAACAATAACAGTCAATAAATGAAGCAAGTGTCACAGATATAGATAAAACATATAAAAAGAAACCAGTCAGAGGTAGGGAGTAACAACAAATCTTATTAATGTATGATAGTAAATATGAGAGTAAAAATCTTGTTTGTAATCTGATGCATGTATTATTTATTTCTTTTCCCAGAAACCACTTGGTGACGCATTTTGCCCCCAACTACATTAAAAAGCATTTAGATAATGTTTCATTCAATGCATTAAGAATACAGTATATGAAATATAAGTATATTACAATGATAGATGTGTTATTTTATAAATCTAACAATAAACATTTTTTATTTAATACATCATTTTGTATTTAAAACAATTAATTAATTTAGGTCAATTCATTTCAATCAAGCGCAATCAAGCGCATGATACAAAAATTATTTGGTCTGTCTTTAAAAATGCAATTAAAAAAACATTATTTATTTCTTAATAGTATATTACACAAGCAGTTAGAAATGGAAATTTCTAAAAAAAAACATTTTTACAATTAATTAAGCTTAAAATTTGTGACGTACAACCTAATCCAACAATCTTTATTTAAACCTAAAACCAGTCAAATGTAAAATAGTTTTAAAAGCTGATTAACCTGTGTATTTGACTGCTATGTTGTAAAGGCATTAAGCAACTAATCTCAAAATATGTAACCAGAAAATGCATGCAAAAACGGCCTCAATTGGTTAACATTAATTAATGCATTAATTATCTAGTAATATACAATTATTTTGCAGTATGCATTAATGTGTCACTGTTCTTTAATGTTTAAAGTTTTCTAACCTCGGTGTACCAAAAGAGTAGTAAAAACAATTCTGTTTTCTGACGTGCTTTACATTAATAGAAATAACCACCAGTTTGAAAATAGACATACGAGATGTAGAATTGACCACTCAAGACTTACTCGCTCATGTTTATTAAAAGGGGGAAGAGAAACCAATATGTGACTTGGTGCAAGAACATTTTGATTATAATACATATTTTAGTACAATGCAAATTTGTATACATTAAATGATTAAATATTAGAGAATTTCATCCATAAAATATTTGGGAAATGTTTAAAAATGTGTCTTTTGGAAGACTTTTGAGAATATTTATTACTAACTAAATTGAAAGGTCTTATATGACCGGTTATTAGCAATTTTGTCATCTGTGTGTTTTTTGTATAATGTTTGTTTATGAAGCGTCTGTTATGCTTGTAAGTTATGTATCGAATATTTATTACCAAAGTTGCCATGGATATAGCCAATGTCACCAATATGGCATTAAAACATTTTGAAGTTGATATAAATCTGTTTATTTTTCTCTGATTTTATGGCAGGTCTGATTTGTCTGTGATGTTTTATTTTGTGCCACACGGGGGCAGTGCCTGTTAAACAAAACCACACGTGTAGAACCGCACAACTGTCTTCTTGAGTAAGAATTCTGCACATACTTGCATTAAATGCTATGCCTTTTTGGCCAGCCTTTCACCTTTGAACACTGCTAAGAATGCACTTGCCACTTTCTATGCACAATTGTTTACTTTTACCATTATCCTCATCATTATTGTTGCTATCTTTTACTAGATTTTTTTAATCTATCATTTTATTACTTATTCCTTTTTGAAACTATTAATGTCGTTTTAGACAAATAAGACTTGCACTGAAATGCAGGACAATTCAGGTTGTATTTTGTACAATGACAGTCAAGAGTCTGATTCTCAGTTGAAAAGTTCATAGTTCTGTTTATTTTGCTGTAAATTGATTTGTTTTCTTCTTCTTTATTATTATTCTAACCCATAAATTATGTAATTTACAATTAATATGAGTTAAAAACATAAAAGTGGACAAACATTTTTGCAAAAAAATGTTTTGCTGTAATGCTTTATTCATTGCATCAGGCGTTATGAACTAATTATTGGTCATTAATTTTGCTTACAGAGCTCAAATGTTTTATTTTTTTTTCATGTTTAAGTGTTTCACATTTTTTATGTTTTTGAAAAAATAAGAGTTAAAATCTCTAAGAATATGCAACAACAATTGAAGAGAAATTAGGAGGCAATAAATAAAACCACACTTATAGAGGTCTACAGTTGTCTTTAGTTAAAATTAAGTACATAAATTCAGTCAAAATATGATTTTCTTCTCCATTTATGAGTTGATAGTTCTGTTTATTTTGCTGTGATCTGAATGTTTTCTACATTTTATTTTGAGCATGATTTTTTTTTTTTGCATCAGGTATTAATTTTGCTTACAGAGCTCAAAGGTTTTAGGTATTTTAACTTTTTTTATGTTTTTGAATAAAAAAAAGTTCAACAAGTTAATCTTAAATTTGGCAAACAATGCAGAGGAATTATTATTTTATAGGGGAAGTAAACAAAACCACACTTATAGAGCTCTATAACTGTCTTTAGTCAAAATGTAGCGCATAAATTCAGTCAAAAAAAAGTTTTTTTCTCCCATTAATAAGTTGATAGTTTTGATTATTTTGTTGTAAATTCATCATTTTCTTTTCTTTTTTTGAACATGATTTAGGGCTGTACAACTGTCTTGTTAAGTAAAAAAAGAGTTATTCAGTCAAAAGTATCGTTTAATTACCGAGTAATTATTAATTGCTGGTATTTAAATTTCCTTAAAATACACTGTTCAAATGGTTTGTCTTTTCACATTTGCAGAGAAACAATTTTAGGGGGAAATAGAAAAAATCATTCTTATAGAGATCTGCAACTGTAAATAGTCTTCTTTACTAAAAATTAAATGCATAAATTTAGTCAAAATATGCTTTTCTCCCTTTTAGAAGTCGATAATGTTGTTGTGAATTGATGATTATTTTTCTTGTATTTTTTTTTCCAGGTGTCACACCATAACTCATCTCATTTACAATATATTTGAGTTAAAAACATAAAAATTGACAAATGTTTTTGCAAAAAACATTTAGAGTAATGTTTTTTTTCAGGCATTATGAATTATCGGTTATTAATTTTGCTTACACAGCTCAAAGGTTTTATGTCTTTTCACATTTTTTATGTTTTTGAACAATAAAGTTAAACAAGTTTTTCTTAAATCTTACAAACAATTGCTGAAATGTTATTTTACCTGGGCAATAAAAAAAAAAAAAAACATGATTACACTTACTGGCCACTTTATTAGGTACACCTGTCCAACTGTAGTTAACACAAACTTCTCATCAAACCGAGCATCAGAATGGGGAAGAAAGGTGATTTAAGTGACTTTGAATGTGGCATGGTTGTTGGTGCCAGATCTGAGTATTTCAGAAACTGTGATGTATTGGGATTTTCATGCACAACCATCTCTAGGGTTTACAGAGAATGGTCTGAAAAAGGGAAAATATCCAGTGAGCGGCAGTTCTGTAAGCGCAAATGCTTTGTTGATGACCACACTGGGTGCCACTCCTGTCAGCTAACAACAGGAAACTGGCTCACCAAAACTGGACAATAGAAGATTGGAAAAACGTTGCCTAACATTGTGTTGGGTCAGAATTTTGTATCAACAACATAAAAAGCATGGATGCATCCTTCCTTGCATCAGCTGTTCAGGCTGGTGGTGGTAGTGTGATGGTGTGGGGGATATTTTCTCAGCACACTTTGGGTCCATTAATACCAATTGAGCATCGTGTCTACACCACAGCCTACCTGAGTATTGTTACTGACCATGTTCATTCCTTTATGACCACAGTGTACCCATCTTCTGATGGCTACTTCCAGCAGGATAACGTACATGTCATAAAGCATGAGTCCAACTGGCTTTATGAACATGACAATGAGTCATTCAAATGAGTACTCAAATGGCCTCCACAGTCACCAGATCTCAATCCAATAGAGCACCTTTGGGATGTGGTGGAAGGGGAGATTCACATCATGGATGTAAATAAAATGGCCGGTGAGTGTATAGAGCTTTACAGCTGTCTTTTTAGTAAAAATTAGGTATATAAAGTCAGTTAAAATATGTTTTTCTCCTCCATTTATAAGTCAGTAGTTCTGTTTATTTTGCTGTAAATTAATCATCTTTTGACACCCTAACCCATAACTCATGTTATTTACAATTAATTTGAGTAAAAAATAAAAAACGGACAAATCCTTTTGTAAAATTATTTCACGGGGACAACACACAGTCATATTTATAGAGGTTTACAACTGTCTTCTTTAGTCAAAATGTAGTGTACAAATTCAGTCTAAATACATTTTTTCTCCTCCCTTCAATGTCAGTCGTTTTGCTGTGAATTGATCATTTTCTTCTTCTTTTTCAGTGTCTCTTAAACTAATAAAGTGTGTTGAATTTCCTCCCTCAACAGTTGAACAAACCCAGATGCCGCCACGAGGAAATCTGCAGGGTTATAATAATATTTGACCAAATTTAAAGTCCAGGTTTTCTCAGCCACGCCGGAGGAAAAAGGAGGGCGGGTTGAGGAAAATGCCAAGGTATGTAACATTCATATCATTTAAATAATAAATCAGTCTAAGGTAAAGACTACGGCGAGCATTTATGAATATTTAAAAGTGCGGAGTTTACAGATCAGAAACATTGACAGTGGACGAATACTAATTTCCCACGGCCCGCTATATCTGATGAGGGGTTAAACTGGACGCTGGATACATAATTCATTTCCTTTCTTCCTGTTATTTCCGCACCTTTGATAGGCTTCCTTTGGTCAGGCCACTCCTGTATATTTTACTGTTTTATCTGAAAAACAGAGAAAGCAGAGAGAGAGAGAGAGAAAAAATTCTGCTGAAATATTAATATATGGGAATCTTGGCATGTCAATGAGAGATCAGACAGGTAGAGTGTGTTTTACATAACAATTCAGGTGAAGATAAAGTTCACCTGGCTGCAGAACACAGACTGAAGCATCCAATGTGTGTGTGTGTGTGTGTGTGTGTTCGCTCTTAATCTACAACTGGACGCTGCATTTGTGTTCTAGATGTGAACACAGAGAGCCGGACGCTTGTAGAAAACAAGACGTGTTCAGGAATAGGTCTAGAAAAGTCATGGAAATGTATACTGATAATATTTTCTGTATTTTTATGTTTATTTGACATGTTGTACTTTGCGAGAATTTTTGAGGTCCGTTATTGGAGATATTTTTCTGTAATTGGTGACTTAAATGATACTGAAAATACACTGAAAATGTCATAGAAACACGAAGCATGATCAACATTGATAATGAATGTTTCTTAAGCTGCAAATTGTCATATTAACATGATTTCTGGAGGATCACATGTCTGGAGTAATGATGCTGAAAAAGTAACTGAATTTAAAAGGTAATCCTCAATAAATGTTTTATTTTAAGTCATAATTAATGCTATGAACAAACCATTAGCTAAGACTTTTAGCTCAATAAACTGCTTTGCTTTATTTTTTAGGGAACGTTTTAGCTTTAGTTGCAAACAAGACATGACATTTTCTTTTATTAATGTAGAGGAACGTGGACGATCTTTTAGTTTTCAATCTAGTAAAATCAATCTTTGTGACAAAAAGGTTATAAATCTCATCACTATAAGTTAATTATTAGATAATTCTGAGGGGTATACTTGTTTTCCCACCACTTCTGATATTAATTGAAAAACTGAAATCCAATAATTAACAATTTTAGGAAAACTCCAAAATATGTGACCAAGCGATGCCTGGGTTGGATTGCTTCTGTCACACAGTGGGTTAAATATCTTATTATTACGTGTTTTTGTTGTAATTTTGCCATTTATTTATCACTTTGTATATTGGCTTTATATATAGTTAAAACTAGAAGTTCACAACACTCTAAAAAAAAGGAACATAACCATTTTTTTTTAAATGTCTGATGGTGAATCATACTAAACGTTTATTATTTTAGGTCCGTTAGGATTACTTAAATGCTTTACATTTGCTTAATGCCAGAATAATAAGAGGCATTTCTTTTGAGAATTTTGTATTAATTTCTAGACAGTCAAAAGTTTACATACATACAAGCCTCTCACAATAGTTTGAAGGAACTTTGGCCCATTCCTCCTGACAGAATTTGTGTAACTGAGTCAGATTTGTAGGTTGTCTTGCTCGCACAAGCTTTTTCAACTCTACCCACAAATTTTCTATAGGATTGAGTTTAGGGCTTTGTGATGGCCACTCCAAAACATTCACTCTGTTGTCCTTAAAGCACATTTGAACTAATTTATCAGTATGCTAAGGGTCATGTTCTGTTTGGAAGACCCATTTGTGGCCAAGTTTTAATTTCCTGGCTGATGTCTGGAGATGTTGCTTCAGTATTTCTACATAATGTTCTTTCTTCATGATGCCATCTATGCTGTGAAGTGGACCAGTCCCTCCTGCAGCAAAACAGCCCCACAACATGATGCTGCCGCCCCCATACTTCACAGTTGGGATGGTGTTGCTAGGCTTGTAAGCTTTCCCCTTTGTCCTCCAAATGTAACACTGGTCATTATGGCCAAACAGTTCAGTCTTAGTTAAATCAGACCACAGCACATGTCTTCAAAAATTATTGTTTTTTTCCAGTGTAATTTAGCAAATTGTAATCTGGCTTTGTTGTTGATTTTCCCATGTTGTCACAACAGGAAGCAGTGTGTTTGAGTTTTTCCTTAATTACTATTCTACAGTTGTGCCTCCAATTAACTCAGATGTTGTCAATTAGCCAATCAGAAACTTCCAAAACCTTGACATCATCATCTAAACTTTTCCAGAGGCAGAATCATCTTATTTTATCTAAACTTGACTTTCAAGAAAAGTTATAATTTCTCGAAAAATGTCTCTCATTTTTCTGCTAATCAGCAAAACAGAAAGAAATGTGATAATCCTAACTTACCTAAAAGTTTAACATCACATTAACATTTGACTTTTTTAAAATAGGTATGTGCCTTTTATACAGTGTATCTATCCATCTATCTGTCTATTCAACCGTTCTTTCATTTGTCCGTCCGTCTGTCTTCCTGTTTGTCTGTCTGTCCATCTGTCTTCCTGTTTGTTTGTCTGTCTGTCCATCCATCTGTCCATCTGTCTTCCCGTCTGTCTGTCTGTCCTTCTGTCTTCCTGTTTGTCTGTCCATCTATGTCATTCCATCTAGCCGTCTGTTTGTCCATTTGTCGGTTAGTCTGTCCATCTGTCTGTTTGTCCATCAGTGAGTCTGTCTGTCTATCCATCCATCTGTCTGTCTGTTCATCTGTCTGTCCGTCCATCAATCTGCCTGTTCCTCCATTTATTTGTCCATCCGTCCGTCTGTCTGTCCATCTGCCTTCGTGTTTGTTTGTCTTCTATCCTCTCGTCTGTCTGGCCGTCTGCCTCTGTCTGTCTGTCAGTGAGTCTGCCTGTATCTGTCTGTCCGTCCATCTGTCCATCTGTCTGACCTGACTTCCTGTTTGTTTGTCTGTCTGCCTGCCTGTCTGTCTGTCTGTCTGTCCGTCCATCCATCCATCTGTCCTCCTGTTTTTCTGTCTGTATGTCCATATATCTGTCTTTCTGTCTTCCTGTTTGTCTGTCTGTCCAAATGACTGTCCTTCTGTCTTTCTGTTTGTCTGTCTGTCTGTCTGTCTGTCTATCCAGTCATCTGTCTGTCTGTCCATCTGTCTGTCTGTCTGTTGCATTTGCCGGAGTTGGGGTTTCCCCCAGATTGAGGAGGCAGAGAGACTGAAGGTGCTCATCTTCCAGCCTGTCTGTCTGTCTGTCTGTGGGTCTGCCTGTCTCTCTCTCTCTCATTAGTGTCTGCTGGAGTCGGGGTTTCCCTCAGAGTGAGGAGGCCGAGAGCGCAGTGGGGGAGAGACGGCTGGACCTTCACATCCTCAGGCTCCTGCTCTTTCTCTCTCCCTGGAAGCTCATTAGTACGAGCACTGATGCATAAGAGCTGGTCATTAGCTCTCTCTCTCTCTCTCTCTCTCTCTCTCTCTCTCTCTCTTTCCCCCTTCCTCCCCTCTTTTACCTCTCAACAGCCTCTGTCCATCCATCAGTCTGTGTCTTTGAGACCAACACGAGACGATTAACTGACAAACACAAACTACTGTCCTCCTCTCACATGTCTTATATTCACAATTCAGATAAAATACTTCAGTTTAGTTCAGATGCGATTGTCATAACAAAACACTGACAAACCAAATAATAATATTAAAGAAAAGAAAAGAAAAAAAAACGATTATCATGCCATCGATTCGGTTCAATTTGATATCACGGTGCATTGACGATGCTTGCCATACACAGTTTTACATATATTTTTTTAGGTGGGGTGGGGGTGGGGGGGGGGGGGGGGTGTTGCATAGACACACAACACCAAGCAAGCGACAGCGACACACAGCATTACCCTCTTTCTCATTTACCCACACACAAACATAGGCAGCACCAAACAAGCGATACACAGCATCACGCTCTCTCTCATTCACACACATACACACACGCATGCTTGCTCGTTCAGGAGCGATAATATTAGACTGCCTGCTCCCATTCAAATTCCACCAGAGCTACCGACTGCTCCCGCGCTTTTTTTCGGAAATTTAATACTGCGCCGCAAGAAATTTGGTCAGGAATGCAGACCTCTATCCAGAAGTATCGCTGTAACAGCCAAAAGAAGAGAAGAAGTCACAACAGCAGGTCAAAAGGGCCACAGTGAAAGAGAGAGAGAGCAAGAGAGAGAGAGAGAGAGAGAGAGAGAGAAGTGGAATTTACTTTCTCTCAATCGCAGAGAAATAGAAGCTTCTGGTGTAAGTGTCAGTGAAAGACTATCCAGCAAACACACACAGTGAAATTGTGCAGTTTCTGTGTAGTTGGAGCATTGTAAATACTCTTGGTCGCCTACCTCGCCATAGTAAGCTACGACGACATAGCGCATATGAGATAAATGACGTCAGAACATAATAACCAGTTATGATTATTACTGAACCGATACTGAATTGTCCCGGGTCTGCATAATGGTGCACTGAAGAAACAATTCATTTTGACACCCCTAATAGATAGTGCTGTCTGTTACTGATTGTGTAAAATTTCATGATAAATATTCATTTATTCATTCATTTTCCTTCAGCTTAGTTTCTGATTTATCAGAGGTCACCACAGTGGAATGAACTGCCAGCTATTTCGGCATATGTTTTACACAGCGGATGCCCTTCCAGCTGCAACCCAGTTTTGGAAAACCCCCATAGACACTCATTAACACCCACTTATGCACTACAATTTAGTTTGTTCAGTTCACCTGTACCGCATAGACTGTGAGGGAAACCGGAGCACTCGGAGGAAACCCACACCAACACGGTGAGAACATGCAAACTCCACAGAGAAATGCCAAATGGCCCAGCCAGGACTCGAACCAGTGATCTTCTTGCTGTGAGGCAACAGTGCATACCACTGAGCTGCCGTGTAACCTTTGATGAAAATTGTAGTTAGTAAAAATGACACCATATTAGATTTAGGGTGCTTTCACACCTACACTTTTGTTTCGGAACCTGTCTCATTTGCCCGGTTAGAGCAGTTCATTTGGCATATGTGAAACCACCAATCGCTCTCGGATCCGCGCCAAATCAATCGCTCCGAGATCGCTTGAATGAGGTGGTCTCGGCTCGATTGAAACGAACTCTGAAACGGATTAATTGCAGTAAGAAAGTGATACGATCCGAGCGCGGTTATATCACTGTGTTTTATTGATATGTAATAGGCATAAGGCTATATGAAAAGAGAATTATGAGTATGGCGGGAAGTTTTGCGAGTCTCTGGATGCCCCCAAACGAGTGATGATCTCCCGGTAATCTTGCATCTCCCTTCCGGTCCTCAAAAAGGCTACGTCGCGCACCCTTCTCACCCCTCCCCACGCATCTCTCCTAACTTCTCAGACACATCGCGCAGCTGGGCGGGACTCTGACAAATAAACCCTGACAATCTGACCAATGTGAGGAGAGTTTACTCGCACGTGACTTGTTTTAGCTCTTTTGGTCCGATTAGAAACTTTGCAGTGTGAAAGCGAACCGCTCCAAGAGCAAAGAGCAACAATGTAACATTTGTAATCTCTGTTTCGGAACAACTGAATCGATTCACAGGTGTGAAAGCACCCTTAATTACACAATTAAGATATTCTAATACTCTTGCTGCTTAATGAACAGCAGAATTCTTAACTTAATTGTTTTATGTACAATCTACTCACATTTTTAAAAACCATTAACTTAATTTCATTTGTGTTGGGACAACATGGAGGCGTCATGGTGGCGCAGTCGGTAGCAAAGTCGCCTCACAGCAAGAAGGTCACTGGTTCGAGCCTCGGCTGGGTCAGTTGGCGTTTCTATTTGGAGTTTGCATGTTCTCCCTGTTTGGGTTTCCTCCGGGGGCTCCGGTTTCCCCCACAGTCCAATGACATGTGGTATAGGTAAGTTGGGTAGGCTAAATTGTCTCTAGTGTATGTGTGTGAGTGAGTGTGTATGAATGTTTCCCAGTGATGGGTTGGAGCTGAAAGTGCATCTGGTGCGTAAAACACATGATGGATGAGTTGGCGGTTCATTCTAAGCCGAAAAAGAAAATGAATGAATGAACAACATGAAGGAGTTGTGTACAACCCAGCATTTACAGTGTAATTTATACATCTAAATTGTACATCAGTGATGAAAATAAGGTAAATGATTAACAATAATTAAACATTCTCATTATACAATACATTTTGAAAAGTGTACATAGGCGGGGGAAAAGTATCATAGAATTTAGCTTACCCAATTCACCTATACCACATGTCTTTGGAACGGTGGGGGGGGGGGGGCACCTTCTTGCTGTGAGGCGATCATACTATCCCATTTACATAAAGCATATACAGTTGAAGTCAGAATTATTAGCCTCCCTTTGAATTTTTTTTTTTTTTTTTAATATTTGCCAAATGTTTAACAAAGCAAGGAAATTTTCACAGTATGTCTGATAATATTTTTTCTTATTTCTCAAGTCTTTTTTGTTTTATTTCGGCTGGAATAAAAGCAGTTTTTAATTTTTTAAACACCATTTTAAGGTCAAAATTATTAGCCGCTTTAACCTATTTTTATTTTGTTTTTCGATAGTCTACAGAACAAACCATCATAATACAATAACTTGCCTAATTACCCTAACCTGCCTAGTTAACCAAATTAACCTAGTTAGGCCTTAAAATGTCACTTTAAGCTGTATAGAAGTGTCTTGAAAAATATCCAGTCAAATATTATTTACTGTCATCATGAAAAAGATAAAATAAATCAGTTATTAGAAATGATTTATTATGTTCAACTATACATACATTTTTGTATAAAACACAATACAGGTATGTTCACTCTTTACCTCTTAGTTTGTGGCATTCATTAATATAATGGGCTACTACATAAGCAGTGGGTCCTTTACCTTTATTTCTCCTTTTTTTCGTCTCATTCGCTCTTTCATTTTTCCACCTTTCTTCTCTTCCTTTCTCCTATTTCCTTTCATCTCATCATCTCACCCTTACTCCTTCATTTTCCTTCCTCCTCCTTTTTCTTTTTCTTACATGTATTGTTCTTATCTCATTTCTGCTCCCATCAGATGAGTTGACGGTGAGAGCAGCTTTGAGCCCATTTGGACGAGGAGCTTTTCTGATGGAGTCCATCTTCCAGAGCAGTGAGTAAACATGAATGCTTGACCATCACAATCTCTCTCTCTCTCTCTCTCTCTCTTCATTGGTTGTGTGCTGGTAAATAATGTGTGTTGAGATGAGCGTGGCCGCGAGCAGGGTGAGAGCCGAACCACAGCTCACTCCTGGGGCTCCATCACTCTCTTTTTTTTCTTCTTCCCCCATTCGCTTTCTCTCCTTTATTTCAGTCCTGTCTTTTTCCTGCTCCTGACACATACACAATTCACGTGACACCTGCCTTTCCATCTGCCTCACACACAGAGATACATGTACACACACAAACACACACTTGGGTTATTTTTTACAAAAGACATGTCCTCATAAATCCCCTCAATGAATACCTATAGGTTTTATACAAATCATTACACACATTTCTGTCCTCGTAAACCAGAAAAACCAGTACACAAACACACACAGACAAACACTCAGTGGTTGTTTTTATGATTTATGAGAACTCCTCATAGGCGTAATGTATTTTATACTGTGAAAACCACTTATTAAATCATTGTGCGTGCACAGTATACCTTGGAAAACTTAGGATTTCAGAAGACATCATGAATTATGATTTTTTTTTACGCATTTGAATTATGAGGACCCAAGACATGTGCTTGTAAACCACCTCAATTTTGTAATACCTAGCTCATACCATGTCACAATGTCATTTTCTATCCATTTTAACCATCAAAACTAGTACAAACTCACACGCACACTCTGTGGTAGTTATTTCCGATTTATAAGGACTCTTCATAGTCATAATGTATTTTGTACTTTAAAACTCACTTATTATAAGGCCCTACCCCTAAACCCTAGCAGGAAACATGGAGAAAACTTTACATTTCAGAAGTATAAGTGTTTTTATGCATTTTGAATTATGAGGATACAAGACATGTTCTCGTAAATCATCTCAATGTTGTAATTCGTAGCTCATACCCATTTCAGTATAGAAGTTTTCTGTCTTTGCAAACAACCAAAACCAGTACAAACACACACTCAGCGGTTTTTTTTATGATTTATGAGGACTTTTCATAGACATACTGTATTCATACTGTGAAAAACACTTGTTATAAGGCCCTATCCCTAAACCCTCACCGGAAACCTGCCATAAACTTTACATTTCAGAAGGGTGTGTTTTCTTATGCATTTTGAATTATGAGGACGCTTGACATGTCCTCGTAAACCACCTCAATGTTCTAATACCTAGCTCATACCCATGTATTTATACCAATTTCTGTCCTTGTAAATCAGCAAAACCAGTAAAAACACGCACACACAAACAATCAGTGGTTGTTTTTCATGGTTTATGAGGACTCTCCATAGAAGTAATATATTTTATTTTCTTTAAGTACTCACAGGAAACCTGGGTCAGATCACCTCAATGTTGTAATACATAGCTTATACCCATGTAATTTTACCAATTTTTATCTGTGTTAACCACCAAATCTGGTACACAAACACACCCAGTGGTTGTTTTTATGGTTTATGAGGACTCTCCATAGACATAAAGTATTTTATACTGTAAAAACCTCTTATTATAAGGCTCTATCCCTAAACCCAAACAAGAAACCTAAGAAAAATGTTAGATTTCAGAATTAAGTGCACTTTTTTAATGCATTTTGAATTATGAAGATACAAGACATGTCCTCATAAACCACCTCTATGTTGCAATACCTAGGTCATACCCATATCATTATACAAATTTATGTCCTTGTAAATCAGCAAAACCAGTAAAAACACACACATACACTCAGTGTTTGTTTTTCATGGTTTATGAGGACTCTCAATAGACGTTATATATTTTGTTTTCTTGAAACCTCACAGTAAACCTGGGTCAAATCACCTCAGTTGTTGTAATACATAAGTTAAACCTATGTCATTATACAAATTTTTATCCGCGTTAACCACCAAAACCAGTACAAAAACACATACTCAATGGTTATTTTTTTGTGATTTATGAGGACTCTCCATAGACGTAATGTATTTTATTTTCTTGAATACTCACAGGAAACCTGGGTTAAATCACCTCAAACCTGCACAGTTTAGTTCCAACCATAATTAAACACAACTGATCAAACTGATTGAGTCATTCATGCTTGTTTGAAAGCTACAGGTAAGTGTGTTGGAGCAGAGTTGGACCTAAACTTCGCAGGGCTGCGGCTCTTCAGGAATTGAGTTTGACATCCCTGTTGTAATACCTAGGTCATACCCATGTCATTATACAAACTTCTGTCTGTATAAACCACCAGGAACTGTACAAACACACACAAGCACATACACAGAGACACACACAGGTTTGTCTTTGTGAATTGTGGGGACATCACAGGTTTAGGTTTCCATGTACAAAGAGTATTAGTATCAGTTCAACCCTATCCCTAAACCCAACTCTCATAGGAAAACGTGTGCAGTTTTACTTTATAAAACTTATTCTGTATAATTTTTAAGCCTTTTGAGAAATGGGGACATCGGCAATGTGTTATAACCATGTCATTATACAAATTTTTCTCCTAATATGTCACAAAAACATGTACACACACACACAGACAGGCACATGCACACACACAAGGTCAGACTGAGAATGGAAGAATCAGCTTAGTGTGGATTTGATGTGAATTATAAATGACAGGAATAGAGCTACACTAAATTGGGATTCAAAGACATTTTCTGAAGTTGCATAATGTGCATGTTCATTGTTGCAAGTAATCATATAATTACATGCGTAATTTGACTAATTATGCATATCTATTCACTTATATTTAGGTTACAGTGTCTGATTAGCATATACAGACCTGTCAGAACAGCCATGAAAGTTGTCATTTTGCTAAAAAAAATAAATGTTTGTTTTCGAAAACTTTTATTATGCAATGATGCATGAAAATGATTCAACATGACAAGAAAGACATTTAGAATGTTTCAAATATTCAAATATTTCATATAAAAGCTTTTTTTTTCACACAAAAAATACAAAGCAGCTATTTTTTAAGCATCAAATTGTCATATTAGAATTGTTTCTGACACTAAATGATGATGACTGAGCATTCATCTTTGAATCACAGAAATAATACTACATATATACATACTGGTGGGAGGCGTGCGTTGGCTGAAGGCTGCAGATTGAGCTCCTTGGTGTCCCACCAGTGATGATAAACAGCCATATTGCACTGCCATTAGTGTGATATTGCGTTTATACCAGTGTTTCTCAACTGGTGGGTCATGACCCAACAGTGGGTCGCAGGAACATTTTCAGTGGTTTGCGGAGTGTGATCAAAAGTTTAATTTTTAACTTATTTTGCTTATATTGGACTTTTATTTTGAAATGCGCATTCGACAACCATAACGTTTGACATGTGAAATTTTAGCGTAAGTACAACCCCGAATATGTAAAGTGTGGATTTACATATATCGACGACAAAAAAGGCTTAAAACCTTAAACCACTTTTGGGTCGCGGGAACATTTTCAGTCGGTCGCGGAGTGTGATCAAAAGTTTAATTTTTAACTTATTTTGCTTATATTGGACTTTTATTTTGAAATGCGCGTTCGACAACCATAACGTTTGACATGTGAAATTTCAGCGTAAGTACAACCCTGAATATGTAAAGTGTGGATTTACATATATCGACGACAAAAAAGGCTTAAAACCTTAAACCACTTTTGGGTCGCGGGAACCTTTTCAGTGGGTCGTAGAGTGTGATCAAAAGTTTAATCTTTAACTTATTTTGCTTATATTGGACTTTTATTTTGAAATGCGCGTTCGACAACCGTAACGTTTGACATGTGAAATTTTAGCGTAAGTACAACCCCGAATATGTAAAGTGTGGATTTACATATATCGACGACAAAAAAGGCTTAAAACCTTAAACCACTTTTGGGTCGCGGGAACATTTTCAGTCGGTCGCGGAGTGTGATCAAAAGTTTAATCTTTAACTTATTTTGCTTATATTGGACTTTTATTTTGAAATGCGCGTTCGACAACCGTAACGTTTGACATGTGAAATTTTAGCGTAAGTACAACCCCGAATACGTAAAGTGTGGATTTAAATATATCGACGACAAAAAAGGCTTAAAACCTCAAGTTTGTCATATGTAGTGTGGTGCTCTCACAAGAGAGCACGAAACATTCTAAATTAAAACGACATTTAGAAACCAAACATCCTAGTTGCAAGGCCAAACCTGTGGACTGTTTTCAAAGACGACTCCAAGAGCTGAGGGTATCACAAAAGTGGCTAACATCTTCATGTTCAAAACAAGTACAGGCACTCCGCCCATCTTACTGTGCTCACCGTGTAGCAAAGGCCAAATAAAGCCCACACAATAGCAGTAGAGCTAAAAACCTAGTGATTATTATAAAAATAGTCATTTTACTTTAGATTGCTGGTTTGTTTTGTTCAACCGGATCAGCGTTAAAGTTTTATTATCAGTTCAGTTTAGTTAATTGTAACTTAACTTTTCCTTACCCTAACCACTGTTTACAGTATTTGACGTTTTTACTTTGTAATATTTCTATAATTTGATCCATTTTGTTAAATGACAGCAGTAAAATATTGTTTGTTTGCAAGTCTTGGTGATTTTCTTATGATTTATCTGTCACTACTTGTGTATGTTAACAAATAAATACAAATTAATTAAAATTCCTAAAACTATATTATAGTTCCTAAAAATTTTGGTCGCGGCTTGATGACCATGTAAAAATGTGGGTCCCGTGGCCAAATCAGTTGAGAATCACTAATTTATACAACAATTTGATGGCATAATTGTGTATATAAAAAAGTAAATCAAAGTCTAAAAACCCTTTTGTAAGAGGAACTACTTTCTTCCGCCGTTCATACACATCTGCAGCTGACGTGGTGTCACGACAGGGGTGTCCAAACTCAGTCCTGGATTATGCTGTTTTTGTTGCCATCTTGTAACTGAACATCAACTGTCTTTGCTCTGCTCAAAATGGCAAGCTGATGGCAGCCAATGCCGAAATTATGAATATTTAAAAAAGGCACTATTATGAATAAACTGCATAGTTTCCTAAAGAAGCCTCAAAAATACATTCTGTTGTCCAACAGCTGCAATATTTGTCAAACTGTAGTCTTTTGCTTGCCACTCGTGCGGGTGGAGTAATACACAAGGGTGAGTAGGCTGTACAAGTGCTGATATGACTTTCCCCCCCCCAATTTCTGTTTAACAGAGAGATTTTTTTCAGCTCATTTCTAAACATAATTGTTTTGATAACTCATTTCTAATAACTGATTTATTTTATCTTTGCCATGATGACAGTAAATAATATTTTATTAGATATTTTTCAGGACCGCTTAAAATGACATTTAAAGGTCAAGATATTGTTTAAACAGCTAATAATTAGCCTAAACAGGCTAATAATTTTGACCTTAAAATGGTGTTTAAAAAGTTTTAAAAAATTTTTATTCTAGTCTAAATAAAGCAAATAAGACTTTCCCCATACGAAAAAAATATTATCAGACATACTGTGAAAATTTACTTGCTGTGTTAAACATCATTTGAAAAATATTTTTAAAAAGTATACGGGGAGGGGGTATTATATATATACATATATATATATATATATATATATATATATATATATATATATATATATATATATATATATATATATATATATATATTTATATATATAGTTGAAATTCTGATTGAAATGAATATCTGAAATGTTAAAAAAAGCAAACTCCATTTGCTTTATTAGTGATTCACAGAATCACAAAATCCTGGAGGGTCTGGTATATATAAATTAATATTATTAACATTTTTTTATTGTCCCCCCCAATTGGCTACAAAATAAAACGCTGGTGTCCAATGACTTGTCTAATGAACCTAACATGCCTAATTAACATAATTTAAGCCTTTAAATTTCCCTTTAAGTTTCCATAATCCTGGACCAGGCCGTATCCTGAGCAGCTGCTGTGGTGGTCATGGAGGAGTAGAGAGCATGAGACTAATTCCTGTAAGACTCCAGGGACAGACTAGTCGCTGACGTCCAGCGTCCTCCAGCCTCCGGCGCTTAGACTGAAGCTCCACACAAGACGTTTGGCCATTGGAGAAATTGTCATGCCCAACTGAGCCTAGTTTCTCTCGAGGTTTTTTTATTTCTGTACTTTCGCCAATTGGTGAAGTTTGTTCCTCACCGTTGTCGCCACTGGCTTGCATGATTCGGGACTTGTAGAGCTGGGCATTAATGGATTTGCTCTTTAATGTTTGAACTCTCAGCAGTGATTATTAAACCACACTGAACTGAATCAATTCACTAGAATTTTCTATGTGAAGCTGCTTTGACTCAAACTAAAAAAGGTGGTCTTGGAAGCGATATGTAAACAGCCCCATATTGATTTAACCTGAGAGATACAGTACAAGCACTGATCTATAATAGATATGTAATTACAAGCCATGCTGAGCAATTACAAGTTACAAAACAATTAAACACATATTTTGCAAACTAAACAAAAAGATGCAACAATTTTATTGAGACTTACGTGTTATGATCCAGAGGAAGAAGAAACTGGTCCATATGAACTGTAGTTACTTACAATCATGGTCAAAGAATGACAAAGTCCCATAGTCTCTGCTGCTTCTTCAATAGCAAATTGCTGGCAAATCCCACGTTGTAGTGTAGGTTATTGAATCAAAAATCTGAAAAATGACAGGAACAAACACCGCACTAGGTTGGCTATAATGTGTTGTTGTGAAAATAAACTTTAACCCTTTATTCCCCGCAGCCAGGCCTGGCACTTCCATAGAGGCAACCCAGGAGGCCACCTAGGGTGGCAGAATAGAGACAGGCGTCGGAGACATCTCCTCACTTTCATCCGCGATAAAATCCCCCACCGCCCTGGTTCTCAAAGTCGTCCGCGCAATCACAACACCATCTCTCGTTTTCACTTTTGGTTTGAGGGCGGCATGATCCTCTTTTGCCTAGATCACCAGTTCAGTTTGCTCTGGCCCTGCTTGCAGCCGAATCTCTGTCAGTGATCGTCATCTTTGCGTCATGATCAGTCCCGTGATCTCTCGCACCACCGCTAGTGTGTGGAGGGAAAGCACGTGCACATTTTAACGAAACTGTAAGTACATATTTGAATATGTACTGTATTTTAGATTTAAACCTCAGCTGGATGTTTTCATTCCTTTAGAGCTGTGTTACACTCTACATGGAAGCTTATTTTCAAAAACCCATAATAGAGGCTCTTAAAGGGCCATGAAACCCCCTTGTTTCAGCAGGGTGTTTTCACACCTCTACTTTGGAAAAAGTCAGAAAAGTGGGGGTGTCCAGCTCTGTTTAGGGGGGAGTGTCGGAGGAACTAAAGTGGGAGGGTGTGGGAGTGTCTATTTGGGCATGCGCGAGTTTCAGTCAAAATACACAGGAGAAAGGGATGGTGTTTAACCTACATGGACATCTGTAGTCGAATTTTTTGCCAAATTATTAAATGTTGGACTTTAACTGCAGTTTGGCTCTTTCATTCAGGGAATTCATTCATGCCCCTCGCGACAAACGAGATATTTGATTCGAGGATCTGCTCTGAGCGTGTATTTTTCATGCAATGTTTGATAGCGCACGGCGAATGACAGAAAAAAAACTCCGCATTTCCCGGAAACTTAGATGCACACGGCAGGTAGCGTCCGAAAGCCGCGTGTGTTATTCCGGTCACAAAATGCGGTGCTAACATGTTTGCACTCAATGCAATGGTTAACTTAATTCGATACGAACAAACTGAATATACAAAGAGCACTGGTCGCTCACTTACCAAATCTGTAGAGACAGGACAATCACCAGCAACTAGAGCCGCGTCTTTATGAAGAGAAGACTACATCCGGAATCCGGATTTCAGCGTTTGCAGATGAGAACAGCTCTCAGGTTAACAATAATCCCCCTTAGACGCGTAAATTATTGTTGTCGAGCGTCGCGTACACTGTCACACGTGATCCAGATGAGCTCTCACAGAGAGAAAATGAAAACGAAACTTAATGGCAGCAAACTGTAAAAGCAACACTTCACGCTTGTTTTGCCAACACAACGTGGCGTCTCTGTGGTGTAAAGACGGTGACACTAATGAATATTAATGAAGTTGCTCAATAGAGCGTGCTGATTGGTTTGAACCAAGCCTTACTCATGCATTAATGCAACACACTGTAAGACGTAATAAGACTCACTCTGGCACAGACGTCCAGTCTGCACGCTGGAATACACGCTATTATGTCATGACCGTGACGCAGCTTCAAAAATTCGTTTCAAACAGGAAGTACGAATTTGCTTGAAATAACGCAAAAACAACCAATTTACACTTTTTAGTGAAATATAGGTGTCCTAATAGTGTTTTTAGCAGTGTGGGACACATATACGACTGTCAACAGCTCAAAAAATGTGTTTTGGTGTTTCGTAACCCTTTAAAGAAGAATTTAATTCAATTTATTTGAATACTAGTATCAAATACTAGTGGACAAATTCAAAAGCTGCCTTTTTTTCCGACATTGTGTTGTAAATCCAGGTAAAATGTCTTCTTGAAAAGAACTAATGTATAGCATGACTTGTTTTTGGCATTGGGAAACTGACTGGCTGTTTGAGGTTTGCATTTGGTGAATTTTATGTGAGCTGCAAATAGGCCCCGCCCTCAAGCCAGCATACTGCCAATCAGAGAAGAGATGTAATTGAAGATGTAAAAGTAAATTTTATTGAAGATTACTTGCACACGTGAATTCAAAAACAAAATGTGTGCATATAAATAATTGAAAATAAGCACTGCAAATAATTGCTATTATTTTGTTCATTAGGATTTCATGATGCTTTCAAACAATTGATTTGTAAATAGTACACAACCTTGATGCACACCTGCCATTTAATCTGCTTTCAGACGCACACACACACACTGATCTCCTCTGTCTCTCCCTCAGTCTCTGCAGTAGGTTGATTAATGTTAGCTGGCTGTGCTCATGAACTTTCAGCGCTTCCAAAGTGCTAATAACAGTGCTGTGTGTGTGCGCATGTGTGTGCGCGCGCATACACTGCCCTGCTCCAGTCCAGAGCCAGTCACTGAATTGATTTGCTCATTTATTTAAGGCAATATGAGCAAATTTGTCCAATAAGGCAGAGGGAACAGACCTTTTTCTGTTTGTGCTGGATCCACACGCCATAATTACTGTTTCACTGGCCGAGATGGACTCCAGGAATCCGTCCGGCAGAGAATATTATGCCTATCAAATGGCTCTGAAGGAACATTGAGCTTGATTTACAGCAGAGCCGGCTGACCATGACTATATATATATATTCATTCATTTTCTTTTCGGCTTAGTCCCTTTATTAATCTGGATTCGCCACAGTGGAATGAACCGCCAACTTATCCAGCATATGTTTTATGCTGCAGATGACCTTCCAGCCGCAACCCACCACTGGGAAACACCCATACACTCCCATTCACATACATACACTACGGACAATTTAGCTTACCCAATTCACCTATAGCGCATGTCTTTGGACTTTTGGAGGCAATTTGAAATTTCCATAGCTTCTAGAGGAGGACACACACCAGAAGTGCCCCTTAGCGACAAGCCGCATTACGCCATGCAGCAACATGCATTTTAGAATTCTTAACATGGGGTTCTATCAGTGTACACACACTGGAGCAGCAAGTCGGCCAGCGCCCAGCCATGTCTTAGGACACTGTTCATATTTCTGCCGCGCCACAGAGCGCCATCTCCATACTTTCATTTTAAATAACACGCAAATGTGCGTGTCTGGCGTGTGATACCTTCAACTGTCATGTACGAGCTGTCGCGGCGCTGAGTGGTGCATTCGGTGTGCGACGCACTTAAGAATCCAGAAAGCTCCACATATTAGCACATATGTTTCCATCCACCTATTATTGTTCGCATAAAAAAATAGATTGATGGAAACATCAAGATGCGCATCAGTTTTGAAAAGTATAAAACATATGCACATAACTGAGCAGGATAAACTTTTTATTTCAACCCGGGCTCATTGTGGAAACGTAGCCCCGCGAACGTTTCTGCGGACCGCGATTTACGTCCCGGGAGGTACGTATTTGAGCGTTTTTTGTTTTTGCGGATCAGGCTGCTGTGCGCGCTTTTTCGCGTCTCGGGCGCCTCTCGTGAGCACGCGCCGTTCTCGCGCGAAAAGCCGCGCAACTCGGCCGCCCTCCTCTTTGTCCTCCTTCCCTAAACCCGAGCGACGGTTCGCAAAAGCCGTCCAGAAAAAAAAAAAAGCAAAAGCCCTCGTCTTCGATTTCGACCGCGTTTTCGGATCCCGTCGCTTTCTCGCCCTTATTTTTCGGATTCCGTTTTTCGTCTTACCTGATTTCCGGAACCTGCTGTTCCCCGGAGTCGATCCCGGTCGTCGTCCACCGCGGCCGGCTCCTCCTCCTCCTCCGGGGCCTCCGCTCCGCCGACGCAACGCTGTGAGCTAAGCGGACAAACTGATTGCATCGGGAAAGCCCTCCACTCGGAGGCGAGCCGTCGGCCGGCGAGCGCGAAGAGGAGGGGCGGAGCGGCGCCACACCGCCCTGCAGCGTTCGCTCGAAAAAAAATAAACCCGGCCTTTACGTACCTCCGGCCACGTAAATCGCGCTCTCCAGAAACGTCCGCAGGGCTACGTTTCCAGAATGAGCTCGGGTTGTTTTATTTGGTGAGAAAAGATTCACATAAACTACGTTGGAAACACTTTTACCGAACCAATTCCAGTATGTGCAAATAAAAACCATGTGATTTTGTTGTACGAGATCATGTGATGATAAAAAATGCTTGTGAATTGACAAACCAGCAGGCTGAGTACATTGTAAAACATCTGATATGTTGTTTTGGTCATTCTAAAATGCCCTAACCATTTCAGTATTAATGTTATTATATTATTTATTACCTTCAGAACTGGCAATAGTGCATGTGCTCCGTGTCTCATGCCTTTAAACACCACCATACATTTATTGCGTGTTAGCATACTGTCTTCTGAGGCGCAAGTCATTCATTAAATAAGGAAAATATATAAGTAGCTTATCCTAACGCAGCAAATTCTGCAAATATTATTATCTGCAAATAATACTGTTGATATTTGGCGCCAATTAATCAGGAAGTGACGATTTTGTTCTTTTTGACTTGTTGGATGGAAACGCTGCTTTATTCACACATCTTTGTATATTTACTATACTCCATCAGCTGTTTTCATTTCTGTCAGCTTTGAGTTTTTAACTCTTTGGCTTCATCTTGTGACTGAATATTGCGCAGGTTAGTGTATACTCCATCAGCTGTTTTTGTTTCTGTCAGCAAGAATAAAGCCCTTTAATCTTTTACAACTTCACTTTGGGCTGCAGATAAACCTGTCATGGTTCATTTTGTGCGATAACAACCTCATGAGCTTTATCCTTATTGAATATATTGAGCTTTATCCTTATAACTTATTGAATTACTGAATATGAACATATGTCACACCAGGATCAGATTCTACAGCAAAAACCCAAGGATATGGAAAAAAATGCATAGAAATATTATCTGTAGTTATTATGTGATGATTTCTCTAGCATATGCTCTTTGATGTTTGTTGCGTTTGTTGATTTTCTCGCACACCGGCATACAGTAAATGCAGGCTGCACAGCGGTGTATGTTTTCTAATAGCAGACTGTGAAAAGATGTTCAGGACAAATGAAGATGTCGCAAAGGGTTGACCCACTGTGTGGTCTGCGGTGACTTTATACAGAAAGCCACAAATAAATGGATTTCATATACAGCCCGGCGATGAAAGAACTTCATTTCACCTGTCAGGTGTTTGATTTCCGTGCTGGAGAATCGGGGTTTGTGCTGGAGGAATTTCATTGCTGGCTTTCAGAGCAGCTTTGGTTTAATCCAGATGCTTTTGTATTGCATTTTTCTTATCACAAGATTTATAGAATTTTGCAGTAAAATTGCATTGCCATGTCACATTATTATTATGATGATTACTTATTGATGTTTTTTATTTTCTTTCAGTTTTTATTAGTAAGAATTCATTAAATTGTTAAGACTTTTATAATGTTAAAAATTATTTTCGATTTATAAACTGTAATTACTCTTCATTTGAATTTCCTATTTATCAAATAATCCTAAAAAAAAAGTTTCAACAAAAGGGTTTTCCTGTTTCCTTGATAACAATAAGAAATATATAAATATTTATATAAATAGTTCATTCATTCATTCCTTTTTAATCCCCCTCACCAGACACTTCCTCCAGCTCCTCCGGGGGATCCTGAGGTGTTCCCAGGCCAGAGAGACCTAATTCCTCCAGCATGTCCTGGGTCTTTTCCTAGGTCTCCTCCTGGTGGGACATGGCTGGAAAACCTCCCTAGGTAGGCATCCAGGAAGCATCCGAAACAGATGCCCCAGCCACCTCAGCTGACTTCTCTCGATGTGGAGGAACAGCAGCTCTACTCCGAGCCCCTCCGGGGTGACAGCTTTATTAGGTATACTTGTCCAACTGCTTATTAACGCAAATTTTTAATCAGCCAATCACATGGCAGCAACTCAATGTGTTTAGGTACGTAGACATAGTCAAGGCGATCTGCTGCAGTACAAACCGAGCATCAGAATGGGGAAAAAAGGTGATTTTAATGACTTTGAACGTGGCATGGTTGTTGGTGCCAGACGGGCTGGTCTGAGTATTTCAGAAACTGCTGATCTACTGGGATTTTAATGCACAGCCATCTCTAGGGTTTACAGAGAATGGTCTGAAAAAGAGAAAATATCCAGTGAGCGGCAGTTCTGTGTGCACAAATGCCACTTTTGGTCTATTAGTACCAATTGAACATCATTTCAACGCCACAGTTTACCTGAGTATTGTTGCTGACCATGTCCATCCCTTTATGACCACAGTGTACCCATCTTCTGACTTACTTCCAGCCAGAACCCACCATGTCATAAAGAACAAAACATCTTAGACTGGTTTCTTGAACATGACAATGAGTTTACTGTACTCAAGTGGCCTCCATAGTCACCAGCTCTAAATCTAATAGAGCACCCTTGGGATGGAATGGAAGATTCACATCATGGAAGTGCAGCCAACAAATCTGCGGCAATCGCATGATGCTATCATATCAATATGGACCAAAATCTCTGAGGAATATTTCCAGTAGCTTGTTGAATCTATGCCATGAAGGATAAAGGAAGTTTTGAAGGCAAAAGGGGGTCCAACCAGGTGCTAGTAAGATTCAATTCAATTCAGCTTTATTTGTATAGCGCTTTTACAATGTAGATTGTGTCAAAGCAGCTTCACATAAATGGTCATAGTAACTGGAACAGTGTAGTTCAGTTTTTAGTGTTTAAGTTCAGTTCAGTTTAGCTCAGTTCAGTGTGATTTGAAATCATTACTGAGAGTCCAAACACTAAAGAGCAAGTTCATCAATGCGTAGCTCTACCAATCCTGAACCATGCGAGGCAGTGGCGACAGCGGAGAGGGAAAAAAAAACTTCACCTGATAGGAGTGAAGAAAAAAAACCTTGAGAGAACCAGACTCAGTTGGGCACGACCATTTTAATTTCTCCGCTGGCCAAAAGTCTTGTACAGAGCTTTAGTCACCGTGGTGGAGGCTGGAAGATGGCCTCAACGAAGACTCGTCTGTCCCTGGAGCGTCGCTGGAATCAGACTCATGTTCTCTACTCCCCATGACTATCAGCGCAGCAGCAGCTCAGGAGATGGCCTGGTCCCGGATAGGGAAACCTTGGGATCATCTCGTCACTGGTCTTGGATCCAATCAGTGACTCTGCATAATCTGAGGACCTCGGGATGAGTATCCCCAGGTGAAAATACAGAATAAAGAAAATAATTAGCGTAGCTGCTGTTTATAGTGTATATAAGCAAGATGCAGAAGCCTGTGTGGAACCCGCTAGGTGATGCATTGAGTGTATGCTTTACTAAACAGATAGGTCTTTAATCTAGTTTTGAACTGGTAGAGTGTGTCTGAGCCTCGGACGTTATCAGAAAGGCTATTCCAGAGTGTAGGAGCCATTAAAGAGAAGGCTCGACCTCCTTTACTCGATTTTGCTATTCTAGGTACTAACAGAAGCCCTGAGTTTTGAGATCTTAAAGAGCGAGTTGATGTACCCAATAAAGTGGCGGTGAGTGTACAGTATGTATTAAGAATAAATGCATATGAAAGTAAGTAATGTATGCAGATTATTAACATGCAAATATTTATTTTTAGAGAGAAAGAGAAAGAAAACTGCAATATTTTATGTTGACAGATATCTGTAAATGATTTGTTAATGCTATTAGAATTTAGGCGAACGTGTAAATAAAACTTATTTCTTTAAGGAAATAAGTCTTTAATTGCATTACACAGTTGCTCCTAAAATACCAAGTAACCCAGGTTTATTTTGCAATGTGATTTTTTTTGTGAGATTTACTCATGTGTGTATTTTCATCAGTTCCTACAGAGAAATAAAGAGAGAAGTGATATGAAGAAGAACTGACAAGAGACAAAAACCTGCCTTCATCCTCCTCCAGCTGAAGTGAAGGTAAACTTGATTCCTGGTGGCAGAACAAACGATCTAATAAAAACATCTGTCTGAGCCGATAAAAGACGCCTTTCAGGAGTGTTCGCAAAGTTTCCAGAACAATTCCAGCCAGTTTTGAGCAGGAAACACTCGTGCCAATTAATGCAGTTTCTGGATGCTGGTCTGTCCACAATCCCCATTACTGCTGTTTTTTTTGGACACAGAGGCCCAAACCTCTCGTTAAGGGCAGAAGTGAACAGACCACAAATGACACGTGTCCAGCGCCGGCAATTAGCAAAGGTGCCGACGTTTGGATTGTGCAGACGGGACATTGGGCCATTACAATGCAAGGGCCGGAGCAGACCATGTTTGTTAACCTGAAGGTCAAACCTGCCTCACTCCGGCTAGTAAAAGACATGGTTTATAACTCAAATCAGCACCATGGATAGAGCTTTCACTTGCAGAAACACAAAGTGAGAGAAAGTGTAGAGAGTTAACTTTGGGCCACCAAGCGTAACCTGACTGATTCTGCCGACTGAATGAATTGCAGCCTTTTTGACAAAAGTTACAGTGTAATGCATGTAAACATATGCCAGATGCTTATTTTGCCAGTGGTATTGCTCTGTTAAGTCATCACTTAATTGCATTCACACAATTTAAAGGCATAACATTTGTGTGTGTGCATGTTATTATGTAATAATAACTGCTTATTAGACTTCCCTGGTATTTGGTACAACACAATGGAGCTATTATGCAATAGATAACACAGGCTCATTGTGAATACGTAGCCCCATAAACATTTCTGGAGATTGCTAATTATGTAGCCAGAGGTACATATGGCTACATTTTACCTTTAAAACGCATGTAACAGGGTGGTATGACGCTGCTGATGGCTTCTGTTTCTTTTCGCGCTACCTGCTGACCCCTTACCTCCATGTGGATGGCTTTTCCACTGTTACCAGGATGCCCAGTTGCTCGCCAAGTATGTCGGAGGATTTGAGATGCAGAGTGGAGTCAATGGCGATGATGGAGTTCATGTCTGGCGAAGAAAGGTTTTAGAAAGCTGGAAAAACAAAAACATAAAGGCAAAAAGGAAAAAAAATAGAATAAACAAGTAAATAACAGGCTAAGAACATGGTAAGATTTGAAAATGTGGTAAAAATCAGGCAGCAGCGAGGACATTTCTTTTTTCTGGATTGCTTTTGACAACACTATCGGTTGTTTTAGGGAAGGGTGGGCACTGTTTAATCGGTGCTTTTGAAAACACTATCGGTTGGGTTTAGGGAAGGGTGTGGGTAGGGGTATTGGTTGGTCAGTCGACAGCAGCCTTTGGTGGATTTACGCAAGAAAAGCCGGCACCAATGGCTTATGCAAGAAAAAGAGACCTGAAGAAGCGTACACAGCAGCCTTTGGTGAATTTGCGCAAAGAAAAACTGCAAAAAAAAAAACGTAGCTCCTGGGACCTATTTCTTGCTCTCCAGAAGTGTATCAAGGGGTACATATCCGGTTGTCAATCTACATTGTAAGACAAAATCCAGCAGAGACCGCTGTGGACTGACTGACTGAGTGACCGATTGACATATTCTCAAAAGCACCGATTGACCAGCGCCCACCCTTTTCCCTAAACCCAACCAATAGTGTTTTCAAAAGCACCGATTGACCAGCGCCCAACCCCATCCATAAACCCAACCAATAGGGTTTTCAAAAGCTGGTAACAGTGGAAAAGTCGTTAACATGGAGGTAGTGTAAAAAGAAACAGCTGTCGGCAACATCATACTGCCTCATAGCGTTAGTTTTAAAGACGTAATGCAGCCATACAAACCTCTGCCTACAAAATTCCAACCCAGGCTCATTCTGAAAACGTAGTCCTGTGGACGTTTCTGGAGACCGCAAAATACATCCGGGGAGGTACGTATTTTTGCAGTTTTTGTTTCGCCACTGTGTGAGCTTTTTCGCATCTCAAACACTTCTCACGAGTGTCGTTCACACCTGCGCTGTTCTGTTCGCGTGAACCCACCAGAGGCCGCTGTTGACTTATTGAATGATTGACTGGGCGACCGGCCAATTGACCGATCCACCCTCCTCCTTTCCTAAACCCAACCAACTTTACAGAGTGACCCGCCCACCCATTTACTTCCCTTAACCCAGACGACAGTTTACAAAGCCATCCAGAAAAAGAAAACCCCTCGTCTCATTTTTACGTAGTTGGATTTTACCACATTCTCATCCTGTTGTTCACTTGTTCATTATACTTTTTGGATTTTGTTTGTGTCTTACCTGATTTCTGGAACCGCTCTTGCCCGGACTTGAACCCAGTCGTTTTGGTCAACTACTCTCTGCGTCTCAAGTCCACCAATGTACACGGCGAGCTAACTGGACAAACTGGTTAAGGCGGGAAAGCCCTCCACACGGAGGTAAGCGGTCAGCCAGTAAGCACTAAAAGGAACTGGTCATATCGCCCTGTAGCTTTTGCTTAAAAAAAAAAAATGAAATGCAGCCATACGTACCTCCAGCTACATAATTCACGGTCTCCAGAAACGTCCGCGGGACTACGATTTCAGAATGAGCCTGTGTTGCATAATTCACACTCTCTTTTGGAAATATTTAAAAAAGAAACAAAATTCACAGGGGGGCTAATAATTCTGACTTCAATTGTTCACAGTGTAAGCGAGTGTGTGTTTCCCTCTTTAACTCAGGCAGTGATGAATCTCTGGACATGCTGGGGATGATGATGACGCTCAGCACTGCTGTGGCCTTCATTTGTCTGTGTGAACGTGTGAACATCCCGGGGCAGCTGTTTTTCTGTCTGTGAAGACTATCAGCCGCCTTTTACCTTCTGCTTATCTACTGCTGAGGGAAGAAATGCTCATTTGCAGATGATTTCAGGAGAGGTAATGAACGACTTTAGTCCTGTAATCTCTCTCTCTCTCTCTCTCTCTCTCTCGCAGTTCAGTTCAATTCAGATGTGTTTTATTAGCATGACTTGTCAACTATTATCAAAGCATAACATAAACAATGAATAAAAAGCGTAGTGATTTTATAACACATAAATACATACAGTTAAAGCCAAAAGGATTCACCCTCCTTTGTTTTAAATTTCCTGTAACACGAGCACGCGAATCTGTTTGCTTGCATGTCAATTTCCTCTGTTCGTGCACAAAACTTCTTTTACACCCTCAAATATACTTGACTTGAAGTGCGATTACTAGGAATATTTATGAATTTCTCCAATAGACCTACAGAGTGTCATTAATACATCCTGAAGTAAAGTAAAACAGCTATAAACTCCAGCAAGATAAAGTGATTGTATACAGAACAATATATTTTTATCTATAAATAAAGTATAGTTATGGAAACTGTGTTCTGAAAGCTGAAAGCTACGTTTTATTTGCTGGCCTAAAGCATCAAGCACCTGAGGTAGACCTGAACCGAAAGTGGGGGGTGTCATGACCCTTTAAACCTACTCATATCACCCAACCCTACCCCAACCCCACCTTAAGAGCACCAGAAGTGTTTTGCAATACATTATGAACACAGTAAGTACGTGAACGTGCATGTGACAGGGAGTCAGCTATAAACATGAGTGATGTCATGTTTATAACGGGTAATAACAACCCAGGCTCATTCCGAAAATGTAGGACCGGAGAAAGAGGAGGAGCCGGCCGCAGCGACGACGACCGGGTTCGAGTATGTGGAAGAGCGGTTTCAGAAATCAGGTAAGATGAAAAACAGAATCCAAAAAATAAAAGCGAACAAGTTCGCAATGGGGCGAGAATGCGGCAAAAAACGAAAACGCGGTCAAAATCGCACGAGGGCTTTTGCTTTTTTATTAATATATTTCTGGACGGCTTTTGTAAATCGTTGCTTGGGACAGATGGTCACTTGACAGTGGCCTCCAGCAGCTTTTCGCGCGAGAACAGCGCAGATGCGAATGGCGCGCACTCCTAAAAGGCGTTCGAGACGCGGAAAAGTGCGCACAGCGGCCTCGCGCGGATTTATGAAAACAAAAACTGCACAAATACGTACCTCCCGGGACGTATTTTGCGGCCTCCAGAAACGTTCGCGGGGCTAAGTTTTCACAATGAGCCTGGGTTGGGTAATAATATGCATTTTGGTCAATCAGATCACATGTAAACAAGAAACACATTTATGTTTAAATCTAGCATTTAAATAGGGTTACGGTCTTTTGTCCACTTTTGTCCAAAGACTGAACATGCTGTGAACCTTCATCCACCAGCGGACACCTTCATTGGACTTTACAGCGTTATATGTTTAATCCTTTAAGGTGACCTGCTTACTGAATGACTAAGGAATGGCAGAGGGTTGCTGAAGAACTACTGAGAGATTTCAGCTGCTGTCTGGGCTTTCACTGCCTTTCTACATCTCCCTTTCTTCATTAGTCCAATACTTTTTCCCTGTGTCATTTTGTTTTATTAAATATAACTTCATTTTTAAACTAATTAGATTTGTTTCCTTTGCATATATGGATTTCTTTGGTTGTTACCAACATCTAGTGAAAAGTCAACGGCACCTTTAGAAATATGTTTTCTGAGAAAAATGGTGACGTGTTCAGTACTTATTTTCCCACATATTAGTTATGGACACTTAACATAAAGTGGGACTGATTACTTCACTACAAAATGGCTCATCCCCATCCCAAACTATGAACTGAACAGCGAGACACTGAAGCATCACATGCATTCTGCAGGCCTCGCAAAAGACCGTGTGGCTTTTTAACCGAGAAGTAGGACTTTAAAACATTCTCCATTCGCAGCTGCCACCGTAAAATCTGGCAGAGCGTGGACTCTGGCAGCGTTCCCAACATTCACCGACAGCACGCTGCCATGCGGTGACGCGCCGGTTTGTTTCACAGCCGCCTAATCAATTGGAAGGAGGCCCTTTAGAGCGGAGGCTGGCACACCAATACATTCCCCCATTGTGTCGTCTGAGGCCAACACAAATAACACGCGTCACTCGCTGTCTTCAAACGCCAGGGACATTAAACAAATTGTACATTATTGTGCGAGGGCAGCAGGCTTTGTGTTTGTCATCTACAGTAGAGTGTGTGTGTGTGTCCATGCTAAAACGCTGCCAGGTGGGAACCCCATTGTGTTTGGCTGACAAGTGGTGTTAATGAAATCACAGACGCCTGTCCGGCACAAATAACAGGAAAAACGGCAGAGAGCGAGACGCAGTGTGTTGACGCTGATACTAATTTACTGCACATGCACACACAGAGAGAGAGAGAGACAGAAAGAGAGGAAGAAAACTAACCAGAAAAATGATTACAAACCATCTGAACCATCTTATTTCACTTTATTTCATTCATTAATTTTCTTGTCAGCTTAGTCCCTTTATTAATCCGGGGTCGCCACAGCGGAATGAACCGCCAACTTATCCAGCAAGTTTTTACACAGCGAATGCTCTTCCAGCCGCAATCCATCTCTGGGAAACATCCACACACACACACACACACACACACAAAACGGACAATTTAGCCTACCCAATTCACCTGTACCGCATGTCTTTGGACTGTGTGGGAAACCGGAGCACCTGGAGGAAACCCACGCGAACGCAGGGAGAACATGCAAACTCCACACAGAAACGCCAACTGAGCCGAGGTTCGAACCAGCGACCTTCTTGCTGTGAGGCGACAGCACTACCCACTGCGTCGCCCTCACTTTATTTCATATTTATTATTTAATTTTATTAATTTATTATTGGGCAGCATGGTGGCTTAGTGGTTAGCTTACAGCAAGATGATCGCTGGTTTGAGTCCCGGCTGGGTCACTTGGCATTTCTGTGTGGAGTTTGCATGTTCTCCCCATATTGGCGTGGGTTTCCTCCGGATGCTCCGGTTTCCCCCACAGGCCAAACACATGCGCTATAGGTGAATTAGATGAACTACATTGGCCGTAGTGTATGAGTGTGTGTGTATGTGATTGGGTATGGATGTTTCTCAGTACTGGGTTGCAGCTGGAAAGGCATTCGCTGTGTAAAACATATGCTGGAATAAGGTGGCGGTTCATTCCTCTGTGATGATCTTTGAAATAGAGACTAAGCCAAAGGAAAGTGAATGGATGAATACTTTATTATAACTTACCTTTCATTTTCTTTTTAATAATCATATTAGACTTTTTTCCTCAGTTATTTCATAATCATCAAATTTCTAATAGTTTTTTTTATGTATGTATATACAGTTATAGTCAGAATTATTAGCCTTCCTGTATATTTTCCCCCATAATCAGTAGCTTCAATAACTCATCTTTAATAACTGATTTATCTTTGCCATGATGACAGTAAAAAATATTTATTAGAAAACTTTCAAGATAATAGTATTCAGCTTAAAATTACATTTAAAGGTAAATCAATAATTAGGCAAATCATTGTATAACAGTGGTCTGAGCAGGCACAAGAAGTCAAGATGACGTCAGATTGACATACCCCAACATCATGGGATGTTGCATTTTGGGTGGACATAAAAATCCGGCTGACTTCAGAACCCAACATCAGGCCGACGTCAATGTTCAACAGACATTGCATTCTGGTTACTTTCCAACGCAAGCTAAAAACAACAAAATATCAGCTTTAATGATGTTACAACTTGACGTTGTGTGGACGTTACCACTATGACGTCTTTCAGACGTTGAATTTTGGTTGCCACACCTGATGAATAGATGTCAGTATTTGACGTCAGTTTGACTTTGGTTGAAGATGTTGGCTCGACAAGGATTTTAGTCACTTTCCAACACAACCTAAAATCAACCAAATGTCAACGTCATATCACATCGTTATTAGACGTAACATATAACATTATCCCTAGATGCTGGCAACTTAAATCTAACATATTATTAATGTCTTATGATGTTGTGTGTCTGCTGGGGTTTGTCTTTAGACAATTTTAAAATGTATTGCTTAAGGGGGCTAATATTATTGACCTTAAAATGTTTTTAAAAAAAAATAAAAACTGCTTTTATTCTTGCTGAAATAAAACAAATAAGACTTTCTGCAGAAGAAGAAATATTATAGAAAATTCTGTAAATAATTGCTAAATATGTTAAACATTTGGGAAAAAAAATTATATATATATATATATATATATATATATATATATATATATATATATATATATATATATATATATATGTATATATGTATATATATGTATGTATGTGTGTGTGTGTGTGTATATATATATATATATATATATATATATATATATATATATATATATATATATTCATTCATTTTCTTTTCGGCTTAGTCCCTTTATTAATCTGGGGTCTCCACGGCGGAATAAACCGCCAACTTATCCAACATATGTTTCATGCCCTTCCAGCTTCAACCCATCACTGGGAAACACCCATACACACTCAATCACACACATACACTACAGCCAATTTAGCTTACCCAAGTCACCTATACTACATATCTTTGGACTTGTGGAGAAAAGCGGAGCACCCAGAGGAAACCCAAGTGAACACGGGGAGAACATGCAAACTCCACACAGCAGAGGCTGGAAAAAGTGACGTTCTTGCTGTGAGGCGATTGTGCTACCCACTGCCATATATATATATATATATATATATATATATATATATATATATATATATATATATATATATATATATATATTTAAGGACTATTAATTAACAACCATAAAATTTATTAAATTTAATTTAAAATATATTTATTATCTGTTTTTTTTTTTTGTCCTGTCTGTAATTCTGTTATTCTGTTAATTACTGTAGAAGCTCTGTCACCAAAACAAATTCCTTGTATGTGTTAGGATACCTGGCAATAAAGCTCTTTCTGATTCTAAGTAAAATAGCTACTTAAAATTGAATAAATTTGGGGAAGTTTTGATATGATCATAAGTAACTGGGTTTGAGTTCAGCAAAGAAAGCAAATAAAACATAAACTAAAGGCAAAAGGCAAAAAAAAATAATAATAATAATAAAAAATATACATATTTTATATATATATATATATTATTTTTTTCTGGATTGCTTTTGAAAACACTGTCGGTTGGGATTAAGGAAGGGGTGGATGGCTGGAGAGATTGGTTGGTCGGTCAGTCAGTGCATTTACATGAACAGCAGGTGCGAATGGCACTCCCAAGAGAAATTTGAGATCTGATATAGCGTACACAGCGGCCTCTTGTGGATTCACAAAAACACAAACTGCAAAAAACGTACCTTCTGGGACGTATTTTGCACTCTCCAGTAATGTATACTGGGGTACGTATCCGTAATGAGTCTGGGTTGGTTACTTTATCCGTTACTTAAAAAAGTAATATTACTATGTAACCTGCGTTACTAATGCATTATTAATGTTACTACTTGCGTTTGTAATGCATTATCCCAACACTGGATCTGCTGAGATACAAAATCTAATTTTGTGTGTGTGTGTGTGTGTGTGTGTGTGTTTATTAAATACTTTGACTAAATTGAAAGTGCCTTATCTACCAACAATAAAAGTGTAACACTCCCTTTACAAATCAGTTCAGAAAAAAAGTCTTCAAACCTCTTCAGTGTTGTTTTTCATCCCACACCAGTCCTCATACAGTAAGTGCGGCTATTAGGCATTTCTTAAAATGATTTTCTCCCAACTAATGTCTCCAAGCAAGCCAAACGAGAATATTTAATGTCCGAGCAATGTAGCATTTGATTAGAGCCTCTTAAACTCAAATCACGAAGTGCACAAGGATCTAATTATTATTTGTTGTTTTTTTTCCCTCATGATATTCATAATTCTGAAGTGTATTCTGAAACACACTTTCCACATTTCATCTGAGATTAAGACACTTGGCAATTAACAATCAGTAATCAGTCAAAATTTTACTTTCAACGCAGGATTCTCGGACTGTTAATTTAATCACATATCAAAAAAAATCAGTGCCACGGGATGTGATAGAAGTGAATCAGGAAGCACTTAAAATATTGATTGCCGGAATTAGCCCACAGGTCAGCCTGGGGCCAGAAACACAACTCGGGGCTCGGAGAGGGCAGCGGCGCGCCATAATGGGGGCCAGGCACTTCCAGACTACACTTGAGTTTGCAATCTGTGATTAGTGGCCACTTCAAAATGCGTGCATGCTCCGAAGCACAATCTCTCTTTCTCTCTCGCTCTCTAGCGCTGGCTAGTAAAATAAAAAGTTGGTGATTGGATAAACAGCGGCAGATTACTGTGCTGGAAAATGAAAACATATGCGCTATTTGCATGTTAATGAGCTGGTGAGGTCTGAGAAATAAATGGCTCTCCAAATGCACAAGCCGATAAACAACAACATCAGCTCGGGTCGGAATAATACACTAAATGACCACGTTTGTTGAAAAGGCCCGGAGATATGGCTGAGAAGAATTATATGTTTCTGTAGATTTTTACCATTTTAAATAAACATATATAAACAATTACAGAAATGTATGTTTACTTTATAATGACTTATAAAGGTGTTATTTTAATATTCTACAAATCAACTGTAAAATCAGACCAAAAAATAGAAATAATGTATATTTTTTATTAATTAAGTCTGTGTGTGTGTGTGTGTATATACACACTCACCGGCCACTTTTTTTAGGTACACCTGTCTAACTGCTTGTTAGCGCAAATTTCTAATCAGCCAATCACGTGGCAGCAGCTCAATGAATGTAGGCATGTAGACATGGTCAAGGAGATCTGCTGCAGTTCAAACTGAGCATCAGAATGAGGAAGAAAGCTGATTTACGTGACTTTGTGGCATGGTTGTTGCTGCCAGATGAGCTGGTCTGAATATTTCAGAAACTGTTGATCTACTGGGATTTTCACGCACAACCATCTATAGGGTTTACAGAGAATGGTTTGAAGAATAAAATATAGACAGTGAGCGGCAGTTCTGTGGGCGCAAATGCCTTGTTGATGCAAGAGGCCAGAGGAGAATGGCCAGACTGGTTCCAGCTGATAGAATGGTAACAGTAACTCAAATAAGCACACGTTACAACTGAGGTCTGCAGAAGAGCATCTATGAACACACAACACGTCCAACCTTGATGAGGATGGGCTACAGCAGCAGAAGACCACACCGGGTGCCACTCCTGTCAGCTACGAACAGGAAACTGAGACTACAATTCGCATATGCTTACCAAAACTGGACAATAGAAGACTGGAAAAACGTTGCCTGGTCTGATGAGTTTCGATTTCTGCTGCGACATTCAGATGGTAAGGTCAGAATTTGGTGTCAACACCATGAAAACATGGATCCATCCTGCCTTGAATCAACGGGTCAGGCTGGTGGTGGTGGTGTAATGGTGTGGGGGTTATTATCTTGGCACACTTTGGGCCCAATAGTACCAATTGCGCATCATGTCAACACCTTAACCTACCTGAGTATTGTTGCTGACCATGTCCATCCCTTTAATGACCACAGTGTACCCATCTTCTGATGGCCACTTCCAGCAGGATTACACATCATGTCATAAAGCGTGAATCATCTCAGACTGGTTTCTTGAACATGACAATGAGTTCACTGTACTCAAATGGCCTCCACAGTCACCAGATCTCAATCCAATAGAGCACCTTTGGGTTGTGGTAGAGCGCGAGATTCACATGGTGGATGTTTAGCCGACAAATCTGCAGCAACTGCGTGATGCTGTCATGTCAATATGGACCAAAATCTCTGAGGAATATTTCCTGTAGCTTGTTGAATCTATGACATGAAGGCAATTCTGAAGGCAAAAGGGCGTCCAACCCAATACTAGTACCTTGTACTTAATAAAGTGGCCGGTATATATATATATATATATATATATATACTGTATAGACAGATTGAAATATAAAACATTTTAATTGAGTAAAAATGCATATATTTAAGGATGTCTGAATAAATTTAGGCACTACATAGAAGAATAATGGATATAACAATAAATAAACAACTAAAAAAATATTGATATATGGCTTGGAAAAATTATGAAGTTAATTATTGAATGAACAAAGGGATGGATGAAAAAATTAATAAAGTGATTGATGGATAGAGCAATGGATGATAGAATGATGGATTGATGGATGGATAAAACAATAGTGTGAATGCGGGGAAAGATGGATGGATCAGTGGAACAACAGGAGGTGGGAATGGATGAATGATAGGAGGGAGAGATAGATGGAACGATGGATGATATGAATATGGATGGATGGAAAGAATAGGAACAGGAGAGATGGATGGAACAATCGATAGATGGAACAAGAGAGAGAGAGATGGATCGGTGGAAGGACTCATTCATTTTCCTTTGGCTTTGTCTCTGATTTATTCTCCACAGCGGAATGAACTGCCAACTATTCCATCATATGTTTCACACAGTGGATGCCCTTGCAGACACAACCCAGTACAGGGAAACACCCATACACACACATTCACACACAAACTCATACACTACAGCCAGTTTAGCTAATCCAATTTATCTATAACGCATGTGTTTGGACTGTGGGGAAACCGGCGCACCCGGAGGAAGCCCACACCAACACGGGGAGAACATGCAAACTCTACAGAAATGCCAACTGGGAACCAGTGACCTTCTTGCTGCTTACCACTGAGCCACCACATTTTCTCTTTGTGAATTAATATGTTTACTTATCATTGTCTACAGTGAGACAACTATATCCATTAATGTGACACTGTAGTAATGTACATGTATGTAGACAAAGTTTGTCAACGCTTCACGTCTCCAATCATTCTGAGAATATCACGCGTCAATAAGCCACGCGTGAAATTAATGCGCATCGGGAAACGCTGTTCAATTAAACGCAAGCGAACGAACGAATGAGCGGCGTCCAATGCAACAGAGAATACGGGAATACGCGTACACAGAGTGACACGACGGCACTAATTCGCCAGCGCTTCATGCTATACAATTTAGTTAATGCGTTTTCTCCTGCTCTTTAAAACAGTCGCACATTCAAACGTGCCAGCATAATCTCTATGACAGAAGTCATTAATTATGGTCGTCAGACGATCCTTGTTTCTTCACAACATCTCTGATTAAAATTTCACACTTTGCAATGATGTGCGATGGAGCCAGTAGCTGTGAAATTTCCCAACGCAGTCAATGAGCTTCACTTTGGTATCCTTCAGAGATTCATCAAGCAGAAGAAAAAAAAAAGCGATGACTTGCGGCCCGGCACAGTCAAATCAAAGCCCTTAAGTGCTTGAGGAAAAAAAAAAGCTTTATTTACATGCAAATGGTAATATATCCGGAGTTTGTGTTCATTAAAATATTGTGCAAATGAGGGAACAACAAAGCAATAACTTCTCTTCTTATTCATGGGTTCAAATTTCATATTTGGGAAGTTTAATTAAGCAATAGATTACGTTCTGAAGGGAACGTCGGACCTAATGAATCCCGCGAGACGGCCGATAAACACGGCAATAGTATCAAAGCATCCGTCTCTTTAATGGATGGCTAAATTAGGGATGTAAATGCTCTCGGGTGCTTCTTTGCATTGCTCGTGGGAATGTTTACCAGATAAAGATGACACTTACATAACCTGCATTATGCCGGCCTTCTTTATTTATTTAACTGTTTGTTTTGAGCTATTTTTGGTATGCTAATGAAGGACAAGGACAAATCACATGAGTTGTGGCTTCTTCTTATATGTCATTTAATGAGAAAGGATGTTGGCTAAATGTGTTAAAGAAACTTTGCAAAGACGTTTTTATCTCTCATCGCTCAACTCTGTAGTGGTTTGCTCTGCACTTTTCTTCTGTGTACGTGTTTCGAAGTTTTTGAAGCAGACTAATGCATAGCCTTGTGGAAAAAGAAGTACGCACTTTAGTGGTTATGGAAATAATGCACTTAAGTGCAAACTGAATGCAATGTAAATTACTGTATGAATTGATCTTGGATGCAATTAGTTGAACTTAAACCTCATAATGCGTTAGGAATGTGGATCCTGAGGACGTCTTAACTTTTTCATTTAAAACCATAGTGTGTCTCATCAGCAACTTTGTATTATTTCACATTGATTAGTAATGTGGTATTTGACCTTGTTTTTTTTTTACTCATGTCTTTACTGCATATGCTGGTTTTTAAAAACGCAACTCTATCTTCATCCGTCAATTTCCAATTGAATCGGAGAATTCATGTTTTAAGAGTTCACACTTAGCTGATGATTGGTAATAGAGCTTGATTGGCATGCTGTCCCGGGAGAGAGTCCTGGGCTCATAATATCCTCAAGCCCGAGTCTCAAGGGCGAGAGGGGCGTTTGAGCTCAGGTAGATCTCAAGAACTTGACTTCTAGTGTAAAAGTGGCATAAGGTATATTTTTCTGATGAATCATCTGTTGAAATGCATCCCAATCTTTGCAAATTACTGCAGAAGACCTACTGGAATCTGCATGGACCCTAGATTCTCACAGAAATCAGTCAAGTTTGGTGAAGGAAAAATCATGGTTTAGGGTTACATTCAGTATGAGGGCGTGCAAGAGATCTGCAGAGTGGCAACATCAACAGCCTGAGGTATCAAGACATTTGTGCTGCCCATTACATTACAAACCACAGCAGAGGGCAAATTCTTCAGCAGGATAGCGCTCCTTCTTATACTTCAGCCTCCACATTAAAGTTTCTGAAAGCAAAGGAGGTCAAGGTGCTCCAGGATTGGCCAGGCCAGTCACCAGACATGAACATTATTGAGTAAAATGAAAGAGGAGGCATCGAAGATGAATCCAAAGAATCTCTGGGAGTCCTGCAAGAACACTTTCTTTGCCGTTCCAGATGACTTATTAATCAAATAAGTTATTAATCAGTGATTTGAGTCATTGCAGAGATGTATGGATGCAGTCCTCCAAGCTCATGATGGAGTCAGACACAATATTCATTCAGTTTCCACTGCAGCATGACTTTATATTCTATACTGGACATTATTTCTGTTCAGTGACAAGACTTTTGACTAAGCTTTTGTCTGTCCTAATGAAATAATTAAAAATCAAGGCATGATCTTATTTTATGTTGGTAAAATAATCTAGAGGCCTTCGCCTTTCATATAAGCCACTTCTGATACTAAATAATCAGCTAGAAGTTAGTATACATAAAATCAATAAAGGATTAGTTTACCCAAAACCTTTGTTTATCATTGGAACACAAGTTAAGATTTTTAGCTCCTTCGTTCTCTATAAACAGCAATGACTTAAAAAATTATCCAATTGGTGGTTAAACTGGCAATGTTAACATTTCTGAAACGTCTATAGTGCAAAAATTGAGGGCTAGAAAGAAATTTGTCAGTTCTGGAATTATGTGAGTTACCCTAATTGTTTGTACCACGTCATCTTATAATTTGCCACAAATAGCTTTAATTTAAGAAGCGTAAACATTTTGTGATTTGTTTAAATACTATGTAATGTTTATTTATAAGCTCATTTTGAGAGGATCACGTGCTTTTGATTGTTCGTGGCTGGTCTCTCATTAGCTATGCTGATTCACCAATCAGATGATTCCTAACTCACTATAAATAACCAGTTTATCTCAGTATCTTCGTCTTAAACCCCCCCCCCCCCCCCCCCACCCTCTCCTACTCCCCCTCCTTTCCAGATGGGCGGCACAGCAGTCCAATGATCAACGCTGTTACCTCACAGCAAGAATGTCTCTGATTAAAGTCCTTACTACACCAGTTGACATTTCTGTGCAGAGTTTGTTCATTCTCCCCATGCTCGTGTGGGTTTTTCTCGGGTTCTCTGGTTTCCTCCCACAGTTCAAAAAACACACAACCTAATTAAATTGAACATACCAACATGGCATAATAGTCAAGCTCTTAGCAAGCCGTATATATCCTTAGCCATCTTATATCTGCCATTAGCCAGAAATAAGTAGGAGAGTTCTCGAGATCTGCCTGAGCTCAAACTCCCCTCTCGCCCTGCTAAAAGGAGGGAGCCCAGGGCTCGAGGACCTTATTAGCTCAGGGCTCTTTGCAGAGACAGCATGCCAAACAAGCTTATTACATTTACATTTAGTCATTTAGCAGACGCTTTTATCCAAAGCGACTTACAAATGAGGACAAGGAAGCAATTTACACAACTATAAGAGCAACAATGAATAAGTGCTATAGGCAAGTTTCAGGTATGTAAAGTGTAAGAAGGAAAGCATTAGTAATTTTTTTTTTTAGTACAGTTAGTGTGATATTCAGAGAGGCACTTGCAGATTAGGAAGTGAAGTGGAGACTAAATAGTTGAGTTTTTAGTCGTTTCTTGAAAACAGCGAGTGACTCTGCCGCTCTGATTCAGTTAGGAAGTTCATTCCACCAACTGGGCAGATTGAATGCGAGAGTTCGGGATAGTGATTTCTTCCCTCTTTAGGATGGAACCACAAGGCGACGTTCATTCACAGAACGCAAGTTTCTGGAGGGCACATAGATCTGCAGAAGTGAGAGCAGATAAGAAGGAGCAAAGCCAGAAGTCGCTTTGTAGGCAAACATCAGGGCTTTGAATTTGATGCGAGCAGCAACTGGCAGCCAGTGCAAACAGATGAGCAGCAGAGTGACATGTGCTCTTTTAGGTTCATTGAAGACCACTTGTGCTGCTGCGTTCTGGAGCAGCTGAAGAGACTTGATAGAGTTAGCTGGAAGCCCGGCTAGTAGAGAGTTGCAGTAATCCAGTCTGGATAGAAAAAGAGCTTGAACAAGGAGTTGAGCTGCATGTTCAGATAAGAAGGGTCGGATCTTTCTGATGTTATAGAGTGCGAATCTGCAAGATCGAGCAGTTCTAGAAATGTGGTCAGAGAAGTTTAGTTGGTCATCAATCTTTACTCCAAGGCTTTTCACCATTTTGGATGCAGTAATGGTTGCCCCATCCATCTGGATTGAAAAGTTATGGATATTATCAATCATCAGCTAAGTGTGAACTTTTGAAACTCCAATAAATTGTGTCTAAAGGTTCAAAACAATGAAGCTGCAGAAACTGTTGTTAAAACAGACGGCTATACCGAGCCCCTCCCACAGAGAATCGTCAGTTTTTACCAATTAATGATTGGCTTCTTTTGGGCTTCCTTTATTCGAGCAACCGTATTCATAGTTACATTTTTCCACTCAAAACTATGCAAGTGGCACTTGTCTTGTGTATTCTATAGTCTTTTGTTATGCAGTACTACTGTTTTTTTTTTTGTTTTTAGACTTGTCTTAGACTTAAGAGTTGAGTTTTGTCTCCATCATCCGTCACGTTCTGATTGAATGGGATCAGTCCTGTGTACCTGCTAGTAAAAGTTTCCGTCCGAATTCATAAATAAAAGCATTTGAAGTCAATTCTGGCTGTAAATAATGCAGCCGTCTCCTCGTTCCAAACCCCAGGTCTGAGGATTGCGGGGATCCGGCTTTCCATCTCCACTTTTTATTTTACCAGTCGGCAGAACAATGAAGTCCACACCTCTGTTTGAATCCATCCTGCAATTTGAGAAACAGTGGAGTCAGTGAACCCTGCTATACGGCGCGTGCCTTTGGTGTGGAGCTCTCATACGTGAGCGTTGTTTATCTCTGTAAGGCCCGGTTGATTGCGCGGCCCCTGCTGCGCTCAGCGGTGTTTGGACCCGGGGCCGGTCGAGAGCTGGTCAGTAGCTGTCAATCACAGTGCCAGGGATCATCATTCTGAAGCCCTGCGCTTGATTCTGGGCTCTCCACTCTCATCTGCTGTTTGAGACGATATGGTTGAACTGCTCCTAATGGATTTTGGTGGAGGGCTCGATTTTTCACTAGACTAGCTCATATGTTTGGATTGGAGTGTGTGTGTGTGTGTGTGGACAGTCCAGTCACATTCAAATGGCATATTTAAATATTTGCAGTGCTGTCTATTTGGAATGCTAATATTTGGAAAGAATCTGTTCTAACGGAGGAAAGAATGTACAGTCTGTGGAGTATAAAAAATCAATGTCTATTGGAAGAGTCCCATTAAAGATGTCTGTGTGTGTGTGTGTGTGTGTGTTCATGTTCCATTTAGCTGTGAGGCCTTAGTATGAAATATTATAAATATATATTAATTGATTCTGTGTGTGTGCATGTATATACATTCAACTGTCACTTTATTAGGTACACCTGTCCAACTAATCGTTAATGCTAATTTCCAATCAGCCAATCATATGGCAGCAACTCAATGCATTTAGGCATGTAGACATGGTCAAGAGGATCTGCTGCAGATCAAAGCGAGCATCAGAATGAGGAAGAAAGGTGATTTAAGTGACTGTTAACATGGCGTGATTGTTGGTGCGAGACGGGCTGGTCTGAGTATTTCAGAAACTGCTGATCTCCTGTGATTTTCATGCAAAACCATCTCTAGGGTTTACAGAGAATGGTCTGAAAAAGAGGAAATATGCAGTGAGCGGTAGTTAGAGGAGCGGTAGTTAGAGGTAGTCAGAGGAGAATGGCCAGACTGGTTCCAGAAACAGAATGTTTCCCATTGATGGTTTGCAGCTGGAAGGGTATCCTCTGCGTAAAACATACGCTGGACAAATTGGCGGTTCATTCCGCTGTGGCCACCTCAGATAAATAAAGGGACTAAGCCAAAAAGAAGATGTAAACATTAATGTAACTTATTTAGTTATATTCAGAATTTATAGTGTAATATGTGTCAATTGAATATACAGTACGTCAACATTTAAAGTGGGTCAAAAAAGAATGGGTGAAAAGCTTTGATGAAAGGTTTTGACCCACTGTATATTATAAATAATCATCATTATAATGTACTGTAAGCATTTATTTCATATCATAACATATTTGTGCTTTATATATATGTATGGAGGGCTTTACATACATTTTTTTGATCACCAGCCACTGTGGCTAGTAGTTTTCCAACGTTACTAGCCACTCTGCATTTTCGCTAGCCACAATGTTGTTGTTGGGAAAATATTTTTATATGCAAAAATATGACTTTGACATGCTAAAATTACTTGATTTAGATTTTGTGTTATGTCCACATGCCTCCTCATTCATTTCACATTTTGTGTCATGTATGAGCAAATGGGTCATGGTTTCATAGTATTATACTGCAATTAGTTTTTATTTCACATGACTTTTTTAGAACTCAAAATTAAGGACTTACCTAATTTATCTCTGACCACACCAAACAAAAATTATTTCTCAGCCACAAATTTTAAATGTGTCAAAACAATATAAATATAGCTGTATACTTAATATTTAACAAAACATTTCTTTTAAAAAACCAAAGAAAAACAATTGACTTTTAAAAATAGTTATTGTCATGTATAAAAAATATGCACAGTAATCTGTCCTCGCTAAAGGTTTCTCAGATTGGTAAACTACACATAAATAGAGAGTTAATCTCATATTAAAGCAAATGTTGTAAAAAATGATAATCAAGACATATAAACAAAAATAACCGTAAGCAAAAGAAAGTAGGTGAAAAACATACTGTGTGATAGGGATGATCACACGGTTAGTGCCAATTAATCTGTTCAAAGCGAAAGCAACCGGTGCTGCTTACAAAAAGACATATTTGGAGCTCTTGAATGCATCAAGACTGTGTCTGTGTGTGCATTAGCATTACTTTTTTGCCTGACTATTTGAAAGAGATCCGATCACAGTTGAGAATCAGGCACGCGTGCTTCAAGTAAGCAAACAGTAGCGCTCACGCGCTTAACGCCCTATTCACACGGGGCGTCAGCGTCAACGCTTCCCATTCACTTTGAATGGGTGACGTCAGGCGTTGCCGAACTGCATTGTGGATCCGTTGGCGTCGCTTCAGAAGCATTTCTCGCTGCAGAAGTTGGGACCAGCTCAACTTTTCAAGCGCCGACGGAAGCGTCAGCCAATCAGATCGCTGTATGCAAATACACCAGCTCAGACAGTGGCCTATTGCTGACTGAATTTCATTGGCTGACGCTTCTATGATGATCGTTTCAGCTCCAACTTCAGACACGCCCTCTGTCAAGCGTTGACGCTGAAGCCCCGTGTGAATAGGGCGTAAAACAGTCGCGCGCATCACATCAGCTGTTAGCGCGAGTGATTATCCTCTCGTTCGGTATTCATCTGCATTCTTCTGCTCGTGCGAATGCAATTTTTTTTTTGTTAGTCGTGCTGTTTCTCCATTCTAAGATAACATTTGCATGCATATTGGGTCATTCTTATAGTCGAACTCAGCTTTTAAGAAAACCACAATTAAATAATTATTTTCAACCAGCCAAAGTGGCTAGTGGAGGTGTCCATCTAACCCGCCAAAGCTAAATTCTACCCGAATTTGGCGGGTTGGCGGGTGTTAATGTAAAGCCCTGTATATGTATGTATTCCAATCTAACAATTGTTGAGTCAACACATCAAGTTTGCATCATGCAGAGACTTTTTTCACTCGTAGCGTTCACTTACTAGGAGTCGTGACTGTAAGGATTCAGGCTTAGTAGGCAGCAGACAGCAAGACGGCTCACTAGGATCAGCAATACTGTGCAAGTTTTGCGAGTCAAGCCGTTAAAAGGGGGCAGATGTTTGTCTGATCGAGGATGACAGCTTGTTTTTCTCTATGATAGCTTGTGCTGCTGTACAGTATTCAGACTCAGAAGAAGGAAGTCAAGCAATCTATTCTTTACCTGCTGAGGCCTCACAACCAGGCAGTCAAAACACACACACACACATCCACACAAAAACACAATCCCCAAGCCAGAGACGAGTGTATTGGTTATTTTATCCACAGCTGAAGTCAGAATTGTTATTATTTAAATAAAAAATAAATAAAAACGACTTAAAAAAAACTAATCAGACTTTCTTCAGAAGAAAAAAAACATTATAGGAAATACTACGAAAAATTCCTTGCTCTGTTAATCATCGTTTGGGAAATATATTCACAGACGGGCTAATAATTGTGACTTCAACTGTATATGCCGCTTCTGTTTTCTTGATATGAAGTAAACAGAGCGTCTGACAGTAGCGTCATCCTCCGAGTTTCATTTGCACCATGGCCTTTCCGCCGACCTCTTCCCTCATCTAATTTCCCCCATCACATTCAGATCAGACGGCCAGCGGTCAGCCTCATTAGGGCCAATGTTTTAAATCACCTCTCGCCCAGCCCGGGCCCCGTCTCTCCTGGATCATCAGCATTTAAATTTGGCTCCGGTGATTGCGGTTGCAGGTGGTAATACATTAAGGGACTGAGGCGTTTGGCTGCGCCGGGCTGAAAGCACCTTTTCCTATTTGCGCTAAGTTCGCCAGTGCATTCTCAGGCATGTCGCCTCCTAATTAGGCCGCCAGTTTCGACTGTTGTCATATTCAGCCGGGGCAATTTGCGCTGTGTTGTACAACTCGCCGTTCCTATATCACAACAACATGTATCTATAAGATGGTGAACTGGTAAATTATGTCACGGGCTCTGGGAATTTCAAGGAGAGCTTCTACCTTTTTCCGTTCGGGAGAGTGGTATGGTTCATTTTAAGATATATACAGGCTCCAGAGCCAACAGGGACTACTTTGAACACACACTTCAGACTAGGAAAAACAGACCTTCAATTTAAAGCATTGGAGTCAAAACGGGGAATGAGATATCACAACCGCTCAAGTCATATAATCAGAGGAAAACAAAACTAAAGTTCATTTCAAGAGATCCCATATTGATCAATGTCTGATGGACTGGTTTTCAGAAGACATTTGTTTATAATTGAAAAGCGCAAACATGCCAGTTTTTCTGAACACATGCTCATTGTGAATATGTAGCCCTATATACCTTTCTGGAGAATGCGAATTATGTAGCCAGAGCTGCGTATGGCTGCATTTCGTCTTTAAATCGAATCAGGGCGGTATAATTCTTTTCGAGCTATCTTTTCTACCAGCTGACCGCTTATCTCCATATGGACAGCTTTTCTGCTGTTACCAGTTTTCCCAGTGGCACTCAGTTCAAGCTATTTTAAGTTTTACTTATGATACTCTGCTTTTATGACTGGTAAATATTATGTGAAACCCATAGGATGTAAAATATAGTGAAGTAGTGTCCGTGACGTCACCCATTGGTTTCTGAAGAACGCAAGAGAAACCACAAGTTGGAGCAGCCAACCGTCGCCATTTTGTTTGCGCGTCATCGAACTCACGGCGGGATACCAAACAAGGGCAAAGAGGCGGAGAGTGAGCGGAGCTACAGACACCTGCTGGCATTTTGCTTGGACCTGCCTTAGACACACTTTACTATGGGAAAACAGCCTGATCTCACGAGAAAACGTAAGTATTTTACGTTTTGCCAGTCTAGTGGCTAATTCGTACAAATTCGTACGAGTTCAGTCGCACGAAATGGTACGATTTTAAAAAGGAGGCGTGGCACCTGACCCCACCCCTAACCCCAACCGTCATTGGGGGATAAGCAAATCGTACTAAATTGTATGAATTAGATCGTACAAATTCATACGAATTAGCCACTAAAGGGAATTTTTAAAGGGAAGTTTAAAGGGAATTAGCCATTTCTCCTCAACGTTGATAATAAACTAATTTCTGTCTGTATGAAACGTCAAACAGACACGGTTGCTGCTGAGTCCTGTCAAACCTCCACTAGTTTTTCCTCCATTTATTGGGTCCAAATAAACTGAAAAAGAGCGCTTTTAACTTCTCCCCCAGCCTCCCGCTGGCCTGCAGCAGGTATACACACACGCACACACAAGTTAAAGCTGCTCTCTCATTGGCTGTAGGCGATCGCTGATGTTATTTTCAGTCAAAACTCAATTCACACGGCATGATTTGAATCGCCGACAGCTCCAGATAATTAGCAGGCCAAATATCTTGCAGGCATCGGCGACTCAACGGCGATTCTCTCAGATCGCGTCTTTGATCGTTCATACCAGAGGTGTGGACTCGAGTCATGTGACTTGGACTCGAGTCAGACTCGAGTCATGAATTTGATGACTTCAGACTCGACTTGACAAAATATGAAAAGACTTGCAACTCGACTTGGACTTGAACATAAATGACTCGGACTTTCACTTGGACTTGCGCCTATTGACTTGTAAAGACTTGCTACTTTCTATAAAAAGCCCAAAGATAAAAAGTATGTTGACACTGAGCGCTCTATCTCTGTGTGTGTGTGTGTGAGACAGAAAGCATGCGCGCATACTTTCGACCACTAGCACTTTGTGGCGCACTTCCGTGTTTTTGCACCAGCGGGAAATTTGAAGATGCCATTTTCATTCTGACTCAGAGAGTGAAATAAACACATCCGCGATCTGCTCCTTTTGTTTTATTCAGCGGATTTACAACATCTGTCAAAGGTAAGATACTTAACTACTCGCAATGTGTTACTGTTGTGCAAAAGCATTGTTTTACTGTTGTGCATAAGTCAATGAACTTCAGTTTTTTTAACCAAACTTACCCTCTCGTCATTTATTTCACATAATTATGAATGAACATGGCTGTAATTTATGTTTTTGCACTTGGTCGTTTGTGTCAATGCGCATATTATGTTTTATTTTTGTGTATTGCCCATCCTCTGACAGTATTTTCTAACTATTTAATTAGTAGTAATAATAATTACATGCCATAATAACTAGATATATATAATTTATTTTTAAAGCTCTTAAAACTGTGAAAAAAGTGTTTTGTTATTTTTTGGTAACATTTTGCAATAAAGTTTTTTTAGTTAATCTATGTACTAACATAAACTAATAATTAACTATACTTTTAAACCTTTATTAATTATAGTTTAACATTTACTATTGCATAATTACAATTTAAAGGTATGCTTGTTAACATTAATGTTAATGCACTGTGATTTAACAAAGGTTAACCAATAATTTTATTTCCATTAATTAATGAATACTGTAATGATTTGTAACTATACTTCACTGCATTGTTTGTTCACATTAGTACATAGATAAACTTAATTAATTAATACAACCTTATTGTAAAGTGTTACCTTTTTCATATTTTGGATTGATACTATTAATTTTATTTAGTATTTAAAACCTTAAAAGTATTTGTATTATTGTTGATGTTATGCCTCTTAGCAATATTTTATTCCTCTATATGGTTTTTAATTAATTTTTTATTGCGAGATTGTAATGTAATGCATCTATATTGTTGAATTTCTGTTTGTTTGTTTTTCTGTATTTCCCCCTCTATATTTAAGGCTTATCTACTATTTTTAAGGTACTTAAAACCAACCATCTAATAAAAAATACAATTGACAATCACATTTCGTTTCATGAGTGTCTTTGTTCCTGTTTTGTAGGACTCTTATTTTAACAGATTTCATTGGAAAACACTTGACTGATCATTCAATTAAAGTTTTACCTTTATTATTCCATCACTCAATGAGATCATTTAATTGTGAGTTGAATTACTCCATTTGTAATTGTTTTTAAATAAACTAAAAACGAAGACTTGTTTTATTCAGTTTGTTGAATTTGAACTCTACTTTACATATTAAAATATATTTAAAACCACTATGAATGTATTTAAACTAATATTTAAATTTATATAACTGTTTCACTGTGGGTATTTCTATTTTAATTTATTTAGCACATTTATTGCCTATTCAAACATGAAAACAAGTTTTAGATAATTTGTGGCTCTAATAAATTGTTAAACATTACAATATCCCTGCAGAAAAATCCAGCTTAAACCAGCCTAGGCTGGTAAGCTGGCTTTAGCTGGTCGACCAGGCTGGTTTTAGAGGGGTTTTGGTAATTTCTAGGCTGGTTTCCAGCCATTTACAGCCTGGTCTTAGCTGGTCAGGCTGGAAACTGAACTGAGCTAAACTGAACTGAACTGAACTTAAACACTAAAACCTGAACCACACTGTTCCAGTTACTGAACCACACTGTTCCAGTTACTATGACCATTTATGTGAAGCTGCTTTGACACAATCTACATTGTAAAAGCGCTATACAAATAAAGCTGAATTGAATTGAATTGACCAGCAAAATCCAGCTAAAACCAGCTTGACCAGCCTGGTTTAAGCTGGACATAGCTGGTTTTGGCTGGGCTCCCAGCCTGGCTAGGCTGGTCAAGCTGGTTTTAGCTGGTCATCTCCCAGCCTGCCCAGATAAGACTAGGCTGAAAATGGCTGGAAACCAGCCTGGAAATGACCAAAACCCCTCTAAAACCAGCCTGGTTGACCAGCTAAAACCAGCCTAGGCTGGTTCAAGCTGTTTTTTTCAGTAGGGATTTTTGACAAAATGGTCTAAAATGATAGTTTACAAGTGCCTAAGTGGGATTTGAACCCCGTTCTTTATGAAAAGAAAGAAAAATCTGATTGGCTCTGACATTACTTTCACCAGTGGGCAAGTACTTCAATCTGATTGGCTGGTCTCTCGTGCACGTATTCAGTCTCACTGCGTTTGCTTGACTTTTGTCCACACTGGCGCCTCAAACCTTTCCTGCTTTTGCTCTCCAGAGATCCTCCTGGTAAATTGATTATTCCAGAATGTTAATATGGTTTATATATTGCTACACTATTTAGTTACAATACTTTAAAAACTATGAGGTTAAGGTAAATTCTATAATAAATGCTAGTGTTTTTGAGAATAAGGTATACTGCCTATGTTTAAGCCTAGTATTATTTACAAGTTGTTAATGAATGCTTCAGCATACTGTAGTATTAAGAATAGTGAACTGATAAAATACAGAGTGTAGTTTTTCTACAGTAAAGTGTGGTGAATTGTAGTATAATATACCCTATATTGTAAAAAACTACAGCACTGGGTAATTTGTTTATATTACACTTGTGTTACCAAAGCAACTATAATATGACCCCAACAAATTAATTAAAGTACTTTACTATAGTACTGTTCAAAACACTGTCCATGCCAATAGATGTGTTCAGGGGCCCTGTGGAACAGCTTTTCCTCAAAATGAAGAGGATGACATGGAAAATGTCCTCCACAATCTCATAAATAATGTGGAAGACAGCAGAGACGTGTTCATTTTATTTTAGTTGCCATGATAAAATGGGATTGATAGTGAGATTTATTTAAAGAGTGAATAGTACAGTAGGCTATAATACCTAATCAAGTTTTTCCTTATTTTTATCACAGTTACATTTCTGCTTGCATTAGTTATATTTTTGTTTAAATGTTTTTTTTTTATTTGATTAGTATGGTACACCTTTCGGATGATTAATAAATGTTTGTAAAACAAAATACATTCTTTACATCCAACATCTATTCTCTGTGTCTTTAAGTGTTTGTAACTGGAAATATCTCATCATAAAACATACAGCCAAAATTTTATGGTTTATTAGATTAAAAATTTAATATGTAAGTCTATTTTAGTATTTTGGTTTTTGTTAATAAATAGTCCCTCAATATAAATCATATAAAAAAGCACGAAAGGAAGAGGAAACACAAGACTCAAAATCTGTATATAATTTCTGAGAGCACGCAGGAAAATGTGTGCGTGAGCAGTGCATATTTGAGAGCGAGAAAATTTGCGCGTGAGCAGCGTATATTTCAGAGCTCGCAAGCAGTTTTGTCCACAGAGGAAATCGGTGCACGAGCGTCACACAAGGTAGAGATCAAAGTTCTTCATTGTTATGTGAAAAAAACAACGTTAATGTTTGTATAAAGTAGCCAACTTCATTTAGAAACATAACATAGCACAACTAAACTTAATGAACTAGACAGCAGTAGACCTGCAATTTCTGTGTGATGTGAGGCAAAATGGACTCTATTGTAGTGGAACTCGTTCTTGTGCAATGTGCTGTGTAGACAAGATGCAGCACTGTTTAGCACTTTTTCAGAAAATTACATTTGTGTTTTTATATATCTGAGCAATGTTCTTTCATAAAAAAAGGTTTGTTTAATAAATACAGATCTTACAACCATACATAATCTGTTTACAGTTCATTTTTCTGTTAAAAAGACTCGAAAAGACTCGAAAATCAAACTATAGGACTTTGGACTTGACTTGAGACTTGTTGCCTTTGACTTGGGACTTGACTCGGGACTTGCCTGTCTTGACTCGGGACTTGACTCGGGACTTGAGGGCAATGAATTGAGACTTACTTGTGACTTGCCAAACAATGACTTGGTCCCACCTCTGGTTCATACTGTGTGATTGTCACTCACGTGCACGAGCAGCGATTTGCCTGTGATTTCAGGCGATTTCTCAAAACCTGTCAGCGAGCCAAAATCGGGGCTAAAATCACGCAGGGGAAGGGCTAGATACCCCTTCAAACTGAGATTTTTTTAGGACCATACTCCAAACCAAGGGTTTCCAAAGTACACCATTTACAACAACAGCATAGCTGCACACGGAAGTAAGGAGAATTTTTTACAACAAACATGCACATTCATGTTTTACCGTCATGCTTTTCGCTATCTATAATCCCTAATCATAACTCACAACATTCTTTCACTCAATGACACTTGAATACCCTGTCAGAAAAGTCTAGTGGCTGGGAATGAGCTTTTTACAGTGTTTGCTATAATGTTAATGTTGTTTTTGTGTGTTTACATAGATGAATATGGCCACTGTGTAAATACACAGGATAGTTACAATCTTATTGTCACATTAGATCGTTATGATAACATGATTTCACTGCCTTCAGTGATTTCCTGATGATAAACACCAAAATATAACACAACGGGAATAACCACAGCAGTCGCCATCGTCTGATCTCATATGAAGTAAAAGCTCACCATGACATATGATGCCGTGTGCAGATGCTGTAGTGCTGTCCCATTTGTCAGAGGTAAATTTTGAAGCCCTTTACACTCTGTTTCAAGGGCCGAGGGGTAGGGTTACAAAAATAGAACTGGGATTGGGCCTTAGTCAGGGGTGTCCAAACTCGACCCTGGAGGGCAGGTGTCCTGCATAGTTTAGCTTCAACTTCCTTTAACACACCTGCCTGAAAGCTTCTAGTATACCTGGAAAAAGCTTGATTTGCTGGTTCAGGTGTGTTAAATTAGGGTTGGAACTAAAATATAAAAGACACCGGCCTTCCAGGACTGAGTTTGGACACCCCTGACCTTAGTGGAAAGAGAGAGAGAGAGCTTTTTTCAGCTTATTCACGACAATCTGCATTTGTATAATATTAGTAGTAGTAGTAGTATTTATTGCATATTTTATTTGTAGTATTTCAGTTTTATTGTTTTATATGGATATTTATATTTGTTTTAATAAAAACAAGTTTAGATTTGTCCACCTGCCGGGTTTTGGAGATGTATGCATCACTATATGGAGGCATACAGTTGAAACCAGAAGTTTGCATACACTGTATTAAAAGGCACAAAACCATTTAAAGGGCCATGAAACCCCCTCGTTTCAGCAGGGTGTTTTCACACCTCTACTTTGGAAAAAGTCAGAAAAGTGGGCGTGTCCAGCTCTGTTTAGGGGGGAGTGTCGGAGGAAGAAACGAGGCTTGGTATGGGAGTGTCCATTTGGGCGCGCTGAATTTCAGAGTCAAAACACACACCCACAGCGGACAATGTGACTGTGTTTACATGGACATCTGTAGTCGAATTATTTGCCAAATTATTAAATGGTGGACTTTAACTGCAGTTTGGCTCTTTCATTCAGGGAATTCATTCATGTCCCTCGCGACAAACAAGATATTTGATTCGAGGAACTGCTCTAAGCGTGTATTTTTCATGCAATGTTTGATACCGCACGGCGAATGAGAGAAAAAAAAGCGTCAGAAAGCCGCGTGTGTTATTCCGGTCACACAATCCAACACGAGGTTATAGTTTGGTTGTAACTGTTAGTGCAAACTTGTTTACACTCGGTGCAATAGTTTGTTTGATACGAATAAAATACGAACTGAATAAACAAAGAGCACTGGTCGCTCACTTACCAAATCTGTAGAGACAGGACAATCACCAGCAACTAGAGCCGCGTCTTTATTTAGAGGAGACTAACGTTACAAGCGAATCCGGTGCCCGCAAATCCGGCTGTGTCCGCATACGCTGTTTGCGGATACGCTTCGTGGAGGGGGAACTGGAATTCCAGAAGGGAACAGAATCGACTGCTACACCGGATCTCAGCGTTAGCAGATAAGAACAGCTCTCAGGTAAACAATAATCCTCCTTAGACACGTAAGTTATTGTTGTCGCGCGTCGCGTACACTTAATCCACACGAGTCTGCGCTCTCACAGAGAGAAAATGAAAATGAAACTTAACTGCAGCAAACTATAAAAGCAACACTTCACGCTTGTTTTGCCAACACAACGTGGCGTCTTTGTCGTCTACACTCTGACACTAATGAATATTAATGAAGTTAATCTAGTCTGCACGCTGGAATACACGCTGTTATGTCATGGCCGTGACGCAGCTTCAAAAATTCGTTTCAAACCGGAAGTACGAATTTGCTTGAAATAGCGCAAAAACAACCAATTTACACTTTTTAGTGAAATATAAGTGTCCTAATAGTGTTTTTAGCAGTGTGGGACACATATACGACTGTCAACAGCTCAAAAAATGTGTTTTGGTGTTTCGTGACCCTTTTTCAAGAGTTCACACTTAGCTGATAATCAATAAAGCGTATTTGGCATGCTGTCCCGGGAGAGAGCCCTGAGCTCGTAATATCTTCGAGCCCGGGGCTCCCTCCCGTTAGAAGGGCGAGAGGGGAATTCGAGGTCAGGTAGGTCTCGAGAACTCCTCTGCTGGTCACCGTGAGAAGTGTAAACTCAGGTTGTATTGGGTGATAATTTGTTTTAGTCGATTGCTATGGTTTATGTTTTTGGACGGTGGGAGGAAACCGGGGAACCAGGGGAAAACCCACGCGAACACGGGGAGAACATGCAAACTCCACACAGAAACACCAACCAGCCCGATGGGTTGGACTAGCGGTGTTCTTGCTGTGAGGCAACAGTGCTAGCCACTGGGCCACCGTGTCGCCCGATCAGAAAAAGTGGGAGGATGTAGGGGTGGAAGGGGGGGAGCTTCAAGACGAAGATAACTGGAGTGGAAAACTCAGGTTATTTATAATGCTTCCGTAATCATCTAATAGGGCTGATTACGGAGCTAACAAGGAGCCAGCCGTGTTGATCATAAGCACGTGATCCTCTCGAAATTAGTTTATGAATAAACCACACTTCAAGAGTTCACACTTAGCTGATAATCAATAAAGCGTATTTGGCATGCTGTCCCGGGAGAGAGCCCTGAGCTCGTAATATCTTCGAGCCCGGGGCTCCCTCCCGTTAGAAGGGCGAGAGGGGAATTCGAGGTCAGGTAGGTCTCGAGAACTCCCCAAAAGGCAAAGGTTTTCATCTCGGGACAGCAGCCGCGTATTGAAGTGCCCCCCAAAAGGCGAGAGGTCAGTGCCATATCCGGCTGCTGAATGTAAATTGAAGTGAGATAGGTTACTGCAGGAGAAAAGTTGAAACTGATTCTTAGGAGAGGCTGGGGACTCTGTTGGAGTTGGGTTCGGGGAGGCAGGGTTGGGGAGCCTAACAGAAGAAAGGAGAGTAGCAGAGGGATTTGGTGCTAGAAATAGGAAAGTAGCGGAGTAACTCAACGCTGAAAGAAGAAAAGTAGCGGAGGAACTCAACGCTGGGAAAGGGGAATGTAGTGGGTAGGGGAGAGGGGTTGTAGAGGGGGTGGAGAGAAGAGCGGAAGCATTCGACGCTGGAAGGAAGTAAAGAGGATGCGGAGGAACTCAACGCTGGGAAGAAGAGAGCATGAGATGCGGAGGAACTCGACGCTGGAAAGGTAAAGAAAAGAAACCTATGGGGATCAGAGCTCTGGGTCAACTCCGTGGGAGTTAGAGCTGTAGGATTGGACTACTACAGGAGTCTGGGAAGGGAGGGAGAGGTGGAGACTCCTGTAAGTGGTGGGCTGAGCAGGACTCCGGGGGAGTCAGAACGTGGGAAGACTCCTTGGGAGTCAGATTGGTGAGTGATGTTTTTGAAATATAGACAGAGTAGCGGAGGAACTCAATGCTGAAAATAGTAAAGTAGCGGAGAAACTCAACGCTGAAGAAAGAAAGTAGCGGAGAAACTCAACGCTGAAAGGGAGATTGGGAGTTAAGGGTGGGGAGAGGAGAGAAGTTGTAAGAGGGGGGAGAGGAAAGAGCGGAAGCATTCGACGCTGGAAGGAAGAGAAAGAGATGCGGAGGAACTCAACGCTAGGGAATATAGGACAGGAGATGCGGAGGAACTCAACGCTAGAAGGTAGGAAAGATGCGTATTTGGCCGGGGCGAGAGAGAGAGGGGAGGGAGGACTCCGTGGGAGTCTTAGCTCTTGGGGTAACTCCGTGGGAGTTAGAGCTGAAAGATTAGGCTCCTACAGGAGTCTATATGGGGAGGGGGTGGTGGAGACTCCTATAGGAGGTGGGCTGGGCAGGACTCCGGGGGAGTCTAAGCTTAGACTAGAAAGGTAAGAGTAGCGGAATACTCAACGCTAGAAGGAAGTGATAGTAGCGGAGCAACTCGACGCTGAAAAAGAAAAGAAGCGGAGAAACTCGACGCTGGAAAGGGGGTAGGGAGTAAAAGATATTGGGGAGGTGGGGGGAGAGTGGGAGGGGATGGAGGAAAGAGCGGAAGCATTCGACGCTTGAAGGAAGGAAAGGAGGTGCGGAGGAACTCAACGCTTTAGAACATAGAATAGGAGACGCGGAGGAACTCAACGCTGGAAAAGAAGAAAGTTGTCGATTGTGGAGGGGGGGGGGGGGGGTTTGGGGTAATTGATTGACTCCGGGGGAGTCAGGCCTTGAATGGTGATACTTAGGCTGAAGAGATGAGAGTAGCGGAAGAACAACACTAGAAGGAAGAGATAGTAGCGGAGCAACTCGACGCTGAAAAGAGAAAAGTAGCGGAGAAACTCGACGCTGGAACGGGGGTAGGGAGTAAAAGATGTTGAGGTGGTGGGGGGAGAGTGGGAGGGGATGGAGGAAAGAGCGGAAGCATTCGACGCTTGAAGGAAGGAAAGGAGGTGCGGAGGAACTCAACGCTTTAGAACATAGAATAGGAGATGCGGAGGAACTCAACGCTAGAAAACAAGAAAGTTGTCGATTGTAGAGGGGGGGGGGGGGGGGGGGGGGTTTGGGGTAATTGATTGACTCCAGGGGGGAGTCAGGCCTTGAATGGTGATACTTAGGCTGAAGAGATGAGAGTAGCGGAAGAACAACACTAGAAGGAAGAGATAGTAGCGGAGCAACTCGACGCTGAAAAGAGAAAAGTAGCGGAGAAACTCGACGCTGGAAAGGGGTAGGGAGTAAAAGATGTTGAGGTGGTGGGGGAGAGTGGGAGGGGATGGAGGAAAGAGCGGAAGCATTCGACGCTTGAAGGAAGGAAAGGAGGTGCGGAGGAACTCAACGCTAGAAAGGAGAAGAAGGAGGTGCGGAGAAACTCGACGCAGGAAGGAAGTGAAGACTGAAAAGATTTTATACTGGTAGCCTTGGGGAAAAAAGTTTTGCTCCTGTTGGGGTCGGGGTTCAGGCACTCTTGGGAGAGAGATAGGGGGAGATTATTTGCTGAACTGGGAGCGCTGAAAGAGGGGGGGGGGGATGGGGGGGTTGGGGAACAGGCAGAGTTAAATTTCTGTCCTTGTATTCAAGATAGTGGATGTCGTGAGTGCGAGCTGTGAGGATGAATTGATATCCTCTCCAAATGTATACATGCATCACGCTAAGGCTGTTACGTGTAATTGAGCTAGACGATAATAACGAGTAAACGCTTCTATGGAGGCGTTTAAACTGTTGTGAAGTGTCAATAGTGGTATGTTGAATGGAAGTGTATGTGAGCTCAGGCAGAGCGTCACTGCTGCGACAGTGAAGCGGGGGGGAAAAGAAGCTCTGCAGCTTCTCTGCTGTTGCAGAGGTGTGGTGGAAGTCAATTTCGGGAGGCGGGTACGCTTTCCCGAAAATGTATAACTGCTGTGCAGTGTTGGGGAGTGGGAAGGAAAGGAGCTGCGCTGTGACAGTGGTGCAATGGGAGAATAAGGCTTGGCTGAGCATCTCTGCTGTTGCAGGTACGGTGGTAGTCAGTATTGGAGCATTATAGGTGCTCCCACAAAAATATTAAATATCAGAAGTGATGTGTGGAGATGAAAGTAAGTAGGGGCTCAGGTAGAGCGTCACTGCGGTTGTTGTGGAGCTATGGTGAGTGTAGCTCAGCGGAGCGCTACTGCTATTGGATAGGTGCAGTAGTGATCGGTATTGGAGTTTTGAATGCTCTCGCAAGAATATTAAATACTGTTAGTAGTGGTATGTAGAGAGGAAGTGAATAAGGGCTTAGCTACAGGTGCAATGGGTGAGTATGGCACAGTGGAGCAATTCTGCTGCTGCAGAGGATCAGTATGGAGACAACGTGTGCTCCTGCAGAAGCATTTACTGCTGTATTAGTGCAGGGCAGTGTGACGAGTGTTATTGGACTTGTAAGTGTATAGAGCTTGCTTAGAGCATCCCTGCTGCAGTAATAGAAAAATTTAGGCAACCCCTAAATAAGTTGGAACTGTGGTGAGTGAAAATGTATGGGTGTATGGGATAGTTTAAGTTGTGCTTACACTTAAAACATTTGAATTGTGTGAGTGGGGGAAGGGATGTTGAAAATGTATATAGGACATGCTTTGCCGAAATAATCGGTTTGCTTGCTTAATGGAGAGAGATAGTGTTCCTCCAGTCAGATCAGATATGGTGAGGTGGATTGTGGGATTGCAACTGATGGTAATTCAGAGAATCTCAAAACCCGAAGACTAGTGTGAATATGGCATTATGGATGTGGGCTGTATGATTGGAAATGCATCCTTGTGTAGATTGTGATTGCATTTGGAATGGATGTGGAGTGTAATAGGTTGGATGAAGGTCAGCTTCTGGGCCGGCTGTCCTAATGTCTGGAATGAGAAACAAGAAAAAAAAAATCAGAAATTTAATTTACAACATGATACATGTATAGCAAACATGACAAAATTGTTTTAGCTGATATCTAATGCAATGCATCTTAATAAGAGCATGGACAATTGTGAGCTTCGTTGTCGCAGTCTGCGAGGATGATCGAGGTGGGCATTTGTTCCCCCACAGGATAGCAGGTGGATGCAGAGCTGGGGATATGGGGTGTAGCTTGTCTGGTGGTCCTAGAAATTCTTCTTGAAGATTTATTTAAATGTCCTATTCATGCAGTCAAGCGAAAAGTTAGTTTCTTTACCATTTTCACCTCCAGCCGGCATGCCATTATAAGTTACATATGGCACTGTATATGCAAGTATGGGTCATTGACGTATTACGATTGGACTTTTGTGTTAAATTCTCACTGGTTGGGTAGTAGTCTTTACAGAAGTTAAATGCTATCAGATCTGGCAGAGGTTTTTATTTGTTTTATTTATTTATTATTTTATTATTATTTATTATTATTATTATTATTAATTCATTCATTTATTATTATTATTATTTGTCAATTTATTTATTTATTATATCAAATCCCAACATCAAACGCTTAATTCACTACTTAATGGAAACTGTATGAATGGAATGTTAGTTATGGGCTTTACTTAATTTGTTTAAATACATGTTAGGAATCTTAACTTCTAAAATTCTTAATCTTAACTTAATTTGCAAGCATGTCTGTCTCAGTTCATTCACGAGTCTTTTATGGCTGGGTTCATTCATGAATTGTTGAGAGGGCAGAACCATATCGAGTTTTAAAGGGCATTGGATGAGGGCGCTGCTCCTTGCTATTGGCTCGATGGGGCGTCAATCAAGATCGGAGGCCAAGTTTGTTTACCAGTGTTGTGTGAAGACACTGCGGCACACCAGCGACTAGTTTGGATGATAACAGCGCGGTCCATCGACGTATCAATATGTGGTGGATTAATGTCGTGATCTTTGCAGTGATTTACTTATGGATTTGTGGACGGGCTTGAAGGGTGAGTTCTTATGAATCTTCTAATCACGCAAGTCTTGTTTTTAAAAGATTTGTAAATAGGTTTAGTCTTTGATGGAGATTAGTTGTTTCCGCGATACTTCCCCTTAAAAGCGTACTATACGTTACCGAGGGTGCACCGCTAGGAAGCAGTGAGTTAGGCTTTTGCGATGTTTTAGATCGTCGACGCCTAGAGAGTTTAGGTGAAGTTGTGGACTGCGTTTGCGTGAGGCAGTTTGAAGTGGAGATGGAAGAGCTGGTGGGCAGCACCGGCGTTTTTGCGGGAATTCAGACTCGATTTTGGCGAGGCTGCGGCTGAATTCTCAGGGAGAGTGGAGCTCTGGCTGGAGTTGTTGGTTGTTGTTGTTGTTGTTGTTGTTGTTTGTTCTTCCGTATCGATAGGTTAAATGGTGCGATGCTGGAGCGTTTTGTAGCGGGAAGCGAGCTTCAAGACGAAGATAACTGGAGTGGAAAACTCAGGTTATTTATAATGCTTCCGTAATCATCTAATAGGGCTGATTACGGAGCTAACAAGGAGCCAGCCGTGTTGATCATAAGCACGTGATCCTCTCGAAATTAGTTTATGAATAAACCACACAAAAAAGTCAGATGTTAATGTGACTAAACTTTTTCTATTTTAGGTAAGTTAGGATTATCACATTTGGTGAAGTTTATTCATAAACTAATTTCGAGAGGATCACGTGCTTATGATTTATCACGGCCGGTCTCGCATTTGCTAATCACTATCTTCCAATCATATGAGCCCTAAGCTACTATAAATAGCCACAGTTTCCAGTTCATTTTATCTTCGTTTGGAAGAAACCCCCCTTCCTCCCCTATTCTCCTCCTTACCTGTGTTTGGGCGGCACGGCGGCCCAGTGGTTAGCACTGTGAGCCCCACAGCAAGAACACTGCCAGCCCTGGTTCCACAGGACCGGTGGGTGTTTCTGTGAGGAGTTTGTATTTTCTCCCTGTGTCCGTGTGGGTTTTCCCCAGGTTCTCCGGTTTCCTCCCACCATCCAAAAACATTCAACATGCATAACAATCAAGCTCGTCTAATCCCTTGTGTTCCCTTAGCTACCGCAGCAGGGGAGTTCTGAGATCCACCGAGCTCAGGCTCCCCTCTTGCTCTGCCAACGGAAGGAAGCCCCGGGCTCGAGGAGTCCTTGAGCTCGGGGCTCTCTCCCGGGACAGCACGCCAATCAAGCTTTTATAAATCATCAGCTAAGTGTGAACTCTTGAATTTCTGTTATGCTTAATAGCGGAACAACTAGAGATACATGCTTTGAAAAATTTTTATAACTTTTCTAGAAAGTCAAGTTTACATACAATAAGATGATTCTGCCTCTGGAAAAGCTCAGATGATGGTGTCAAGGTTTTGGAAGTTTCTTATTGGCTAATTGACAACATTTGAGTTAATTGGAGGCACAACTGTAGAATAGTATTTAAGGAAAACCTCACACACACTGCTTCCTGTTGTGTGACAACATGGAAAAATCAACAAGCCAGAATCAACAACAAAGCCAGATTACAATTTGCTAAATTACACTGGGAAAAAGACTAATATTGGAGACATGTGCTGTGGTCTGATGGAGCTAAGATTGAACTGTTTGGCCATAATGACCAGTGTTACATTTGGAGGACAAAGGGGAAAGCTTACAAGCCAAGGAAAACCATCCCAACTGTGAAGTATGGGGGCGGCAGCATCATGTTGTGGGGCTGTTTTGCTGCAGGAGGGACTGGTCCACTTCACAGCATAGATGGCATCATGAGGAAAGAACATTATGTAGAAATACTGAAGCAACATCTCAAGACATCAGCCAGGACATTAAATCTTGGCTACAAATGGGTCTTCCAAACAGACCATGACCCTAAACATACTGCCACTAGGCACACCTTAATGTGATTTAAGGAAAACAGAGTGAATGTTTTGGAGTGGCCATCACAAAGCCCTAAACTCAATCCTATAGAAAATTTGTGGGTAGAGTTGAAAAAGCTTGTGCGAGCAAGACAGCCTACAAGTCTGACTGAGTTACACCAATTCTGTCAGATAGGAGTTGGACTTCTCCTATTGTGAGAAGCTTGTGGAAGGATACCCAAAACATTTGACCAAAGTTATATAGTTAAAAAGCAAAGCTAAAAAATACCAAGGAAATGTCTATAAACTTTTGACTGTCTAGAAATTAGTAAAAAATTCTAAAAAAAATTAAATAAAAAAATCCTCTGGAAAATTATTCTGAAATAATTTATCAGAAAATTATTCTGGCATTTAGCAAATGTAAATCATTTAACTAATCCTAACGAACCTAAAATATTTAACGTTTAGTATGATTTACCATCAGACACTTTTTATTAAATGGTTACAGTATGTTCCTTTTTTTAGAGTGTGTGTTAACTTCTGGTTTCAACTGTATGTGGACCTCATTTTCCTTCAACCTGTTTTTCAGCACACTTCATGTCTGTGTTTACAGCCTCAAATATAATCTATTCTATTCTAAATCTATTTTTTCTTCTGAAAACATTCCACATCACAAAAAGCGTTGAGCGTTTCCCCAAATTGACTCTAAGTGCAGATAAAAAAACGTCGCCTGACATCCAGCCGAGGGAAAATCCGCTCGAAATGACACCAATCAGTGTGTGTGAGTGTCAGAATCCACAGTCTTAGTGGAAAGAGAGAGTCTTTGTCCAGTAGAGCTCAATCTGGCCATTCTCCCGAGGCTCTCTGAGGTGGGGGGAGCGGATTACGGCTTTCCCCCCGTCACTCGGCCCGAGGCCCATCCAGGCGCCGATCCCTCGGCTCACAGCCCATGGAGCAACCCACCAGGCAGCCAGAGAGCAAAGAGACACTGGGGACTCGTCTAATTGTCCATGCTCTCAGCAGCGCTCCAGCAGCTCAGCGCCGAACGCAGACTTCCCCCCTCGTCTTCCTCCTCCACCGTTCCCAAGACAGACGGTCCTTCTTTCTTTCTTTTTTTCCTTTCCTCCCCTTCTTCCCCCTCCTCCCCATATTGGATGGAGAGATTTAGAGCAGAGAGCTTTGGTTTGAGGTTCTTAGGGACCGAGGCCCCCAAGTCCACCTGGAGATTCAGGAGAGAAGTCCAGAAATACTTCAATCAATATGGCTGCCTGCCAGTGCCATAGCAGAATAAGAAGGTCAGAGCTCTCCACACTATAGTGCTGCTGTGGCCCAAAGGACAAGCGCTCTCAAGCACAGTTTGTATTCATATCTGAGTCTGGGCTTTAATAGAAAAGACACCTCCCCTGATAAATGCACAAGCCCGAGTTACAAACTAAGCTGACAAATAAACAAAGTAAGTCTTAAGGAAATAAATATTGTATATTCAGCCACATTTTTGACCCAAAAAAAGGCAAATAAAGTAACAGTTCATATTATTTGTGCTTCATTTTAAGTACTTGAATTCAGCATATTTAAAGCCTTTTCCTGCCAAAAGTGAATTGTGTCATTTTATTACTTATTTAATGAGTTTATTTCTCACTGTTATTTGCGAGATTTAAATTGTGCAACTTTTAATGGAGCCAGATCAGTTTTTAAAAAATACATGTGCAAAAATTAAACTCATATATATACAGCTCAATTTGCATATACAAAATCCAATTCGTAGATTCAAAACACAATTCACAAATGTGCAAATCCAACTCATTTGGGAAAATAATTGTAATTTTTTCTTGTCAATTCACATTCAATTCACAATTCATAGTTTTTTGAATTTACAAACAGTATTTGCGCATTTATGAATCGTGTTTTAAATTTACAATGTCCATTTTGAATTTACGAATTGAATTCTTGTTTTCAATTTACAAATTAGATTTGTGAATTTTTAAATTGTGTTTTGAATTCACGAATTGGATTTGCGTATTTATGAATGGTGTTTTGAATTTATGAATTGGATTTGCACATTTGTGAATTGTGTTTTGAATTTCCGAATCGTGTTTTGAATTTCCGAGTTGGATTTGCAAATTTATGAATGGTCTTTTAAATATCTGAATTGCTTTTTAAATTTATAAATGGGATTTTAAAATTTACGAATTGAATTTGCTCATTTATGAATTTTGTTTTGAATTTACAAATCAGATTTGTGCATTTATGAATTGTGTTTTGAATTTACAAATTGCATTTTGAATTTACAAATTGGATTTGTTTTGAATTTACGAATTAGATTTGTGCATTTATAAATTATGTTTTGATTTTACAAATTAGATTCATGCATTTATGAATTGTGTTTTGAATTTACGAATTGCGTTTTGAATTTACAAATTGGATTTTGAAGTTATGAATTGGAATTGCATATTTATGAATGGTGTTTTGAATTCACGAATTGCGTTTTGAATTTATGAATTGGATTTAAAAATTTATGAATTGAATTTGCGCATTTGCGAATTTTTATTTTGAATTGACAAATTAGATTTGTGGTATTATGAATTGTTTTGAATTCACGAATTGCGTTTTGAATTTATGAATTGGATTTTAAAATTTATGAATTGAATTTGCGCATTTGTGAATTTTGTTTTGAATTGACAAATTAGATTTGTGGTATTATGAATTGTTTTGAATTTACAAATAGTTTTTTGATATTACAAATTGGATTTTGAGTATTCGATTTGGATTTGCACATTTCTAAACTGTATTTTGAATTTATGAATTGAGTTTTAAATTTATGAATTAGAGTTGCGCGTTTATGAATCGTGTTTTGAATTTACGAATTGCGTTTTCAATTTATGAATTGTATTTTGAATTTAAGAATTAGATTTGAGCATTTGTAAATTGTGTTTTGAATTTACAAATTTGATTTGCATGTATATGAATGATGTTTTGAATTTACAAATTGTGTTTTGAATTCATGAATTGGATTTGTGCATTTATGAATTGTGTTTTGAGTTTACGAATTGCGTTTTGAATTTACAAATTGTGTTTTGAATTCATGAATTAGATTTGCTCATTTGTGAATTGTGTTTGGAATTTATGAATTGGATTGGCATATTTATGATTGGTGTTTTGAATTTTTGAATTGGATTTGTGCATTTATGAATTGTATTTTGACTCTATGAATTGGATTTGCACATTTGTGAATGGTGTTTTGAATTTATGATTTGGATTTTAAATTGATAAATTAAATTTGCATGTTTATGAATTGTGTTTAGAATTTATGCATTTTTTTTTTCCAAATTAAGTTTGTACATTAACCTAATACTTAAAACTTAAAAAAAAAAAAATTTTTGGTAACACTTTAAAATATTGGTCGAAAAGTTTATGTTAGTTAACTGTCATTTATTAATGCTTTACAAGATAATTCATACTTAGGTAATGTTTGCGAAATACATTAACTAATGGACCATTATACTAAAGTTTTACTTTTTTTTCAACATACTGTAGGCTCATTGTGAAAACGTAACTATCTATACATTTCTGAAGAGCGCAGATTATGTAGCCAGAGGTAAGTATGGCTGCATTTCATCTATAAAACAAATGCTACAGGGTGGTATGACGCCATTCCATTCCGCAATTACCATCTGACTGCTAACCTCCTTGTGGATGTCTTCTGTGATGTTACCAGTTTGTCCAGTGGCTCGCTGTGTACTTTGGCGAACTTGTGACGTGGAGCAGATTTGGCCGCGATAACGGGGTTCGAGTCGGGGCGAAGAATGGTTACAGAATGCAGGTAAGAAAAATCAAAAAATAAAATAAACAAGTAAATAACAGGGTAGGAATGTGGTAAAATCTGAAAATATAGTAAAAATCAGGCTGCAACTAGGGCTTTTGTTTTTCTTGATTGCTTTTCAAAACACTGTCGGTTGGGTTTAGAGAAGTGGGTAGGCACTGGACAATCGGTGCTTTTGAAAACACAATTGGTTGGTTTTAGGGAAGGAGGACGGTGGGTCAGTCGATCGGTCAGCAAGTCAGTCAACACAGGCCTCTGGTGGATTTATGCAAGAAGAGCAGGTGTGAATTGCACTCATGTGAGAAATTTAAGAACTGAAACAGAAAACAAAAACTACAACAAAATGTATCTCCTGGGACGTTTTTGGCACTCTTCAGAAATGTATATAGGGGTATGTTTTCAGAATAAGCCTGGGTTGCTTTTTTCTTGCTACCTTCTTGTTAGTTCATATCTTGCAATTTGAACCTCCTTTCTCAAAACTGTGTGTGTGTGTCCTTTTAGATTTTTTTTTTCAGTTCAGTTCTAAGTATGCACTGTAAATGTGGGATAAAAATGCAAATTAAACGTTTTATGTTCACCATTCATTGTAATGTTACACCTGGCATAGCATGTTGACGTGCTATTTTTGAATCAGGTCGTAAAGACAAATAATTTCTCCTAACTGTAGCAGAGGGAAAGATCTATCCATGAATAGTTTAAATGTTAGCTAGTGCAGTAAATCTGTTCCCATAAAATGTTTTATGTGAGGAACAGACCATACACTACCTGACTAAAGTCTTATCGTCAATCCCAGTTGTAGGAGCAACAAATAATAACTTGACTTCTAGTTGATCATTTGGTAAAGTGACAGAAGGTGGATTTTTCTGATGAATCATCTGTTGAACTGCATCGCAGTCATCACAAATACTGCAGAAGACCTACTGGAACCCACATAGACCCAAGATTCTCACAGAAATCAGTCAAGTTTGGTGAAGGAAAAATCATGGTTTGGGGTTACATTCAGTATGGGGGCGTTTAAGAAATCTGCAGAGTGGATGGCAATATCAGCAGCCTGAGGTATCAAGACATTTGTGCTGCCCATTAAATTACAAACCACAGGAGAGGGCAAGTTCTTCAGCAGGATAGTGCTCCTTCTCATACTTCAGCCTCCACATCAAAGCTCCTGAAAGCAAAGAAGGTCAAGGTGCTCTGGGATTGGCCAGCCCAGTCACCAGACATGAACATAATTGAGCATGTCTGAGGTAAGTTGAAGGTGGAGGCATTGAAGATAAATCCAAAGAATCTTGATTAACTCTGGGAGTCCTGCAAGAACGCTTTCTTTGTCATTCCAGATGACTTTATTAATCAGTGATTTGAGTCAGTGCAGAGATGTATGGATGCAGTCCTCCAAGCTCATGATGGAGTCAAACACAATATTCATTCTGTTTCCACTGCAGCATGACTTTATATTCTATACTGGACATTATTTCTGTTAAGAGACAAGACTTTTGTCTAAGCAGAGTCAGACCTTACTGCCCTCATTAAATAATTCAAAGTCAAGGCATGATCATATTTTATTTTAGTAAAATCAGCGTAATCTAGAGACCTTCACCTTTCATATAAGCCACTTCAGATACTAAATGATCAACTAGAAGTCAAGTAATTATTTGTTTTTAACAAAAAATTGGATAGCCTACAAGACTTTAGTCAGGTAGTGTACCTTAACCATCTCTCTTTTACATTCATATTTTTATTTGCATTACCTAAAACATTGTAGCAACAGATTTCTGCCTTCTCAGATTTTGAAGATACATGGTTCTGAATGACTTTAGGGTGCAGTGTAGTCTTTCCTAGCTGCAAAGTACAAGTGAGATTAAATCAATGCAGGACCATATTCAGGAATAGTAACAGTACATGCATTAATAATGTATGATTTAGCTATGGCTCATAATTCAGAAGTATATAATTGGATCTGAAGGCATTGCTGTGATTAATTCAGTTAGATTTATTTAAAATAATTTTATTCTGGGTTGGTTTTTAAAGTGAAGCGCACAAAAATGCAATACATTTTAGTAGTTATTGACCTATTTTTAACTATTTTAGTCGTTAAACAGCTGTGAATGTACACTTCTGAGCTTAAAAAATTTTCTGCATGTAATTTGAAAATATGCATAATAAAAATGGTTTTGATTCTGTTTTTGTATTATTCAGACCCCAAAAAGGCTTGATGAGATTCTTGTCACCGGAGTGGCTTTCATGGTGCATGTGAAAAAAATGACCATGATGCCGTTGAGGTCAGTGATGTAAAATGCCATTGGTTTTGTGCCTCTCATAACCAAGTATGATGCACTTGCAGTGTTGGGAAAAAAAGTAAAATATTACAATTTTATGTCTACCTTATCTCTTTTTTTTTTAAAAAGTGAAAAAAAATACAAATTACAATAAAATAACATAGCACATTTATATTCACAATGTGTCCCTAAAAAGTAACTAACACATTTAGTTACGTTTTATTTATTTTTAAGTGACTACACGTTTGACTTTTTTTTCCAGCACTGTTCACTTGTCTTAATAAATGCATTAAATTGCCTTTTCATTTTTAATGCATTAAATTCAAGGCATGAAAACTTCTTACACAAACCTGTTACATGGCTTCACAAAAGTTTTTTTTTTTTTTTTTTTTTGAGTAGCAGAGTATAATTGGGCTTTATTCTGTATTTGATTTTGGATTTATGCAATAGAATTATATGCATCTTATGCTTTCTGTTATTTTGGAGTTTAAAAAAATGCATTATGCAAAGTAATCTTTCTGTTTTGTTTATTTTTTTAGCCTTGACTTTTTATGGTATTCTGAGACTGAATCACTGCAGGGATTTCCAGACGCATGTGGAAAAAGAGGTGTGTGACGGCCCTTTTTTTTTCAATATTGTACCTATTGACATTATAATACCTGTCAACCCTCCCATTTTCCTTGGGATTCTCTTGTATTTTGCAATTCTATCCTGCTATCTTCCTGTAAAGGCAATTTCCCATGTTTCTCCTTTATTTTCAATCTGTTTTTGAATGCACAAAAGTCTAAAGCTCATGGCCAAAAGAGTTAAGGGCGTGTCTGAATTCACTTTTGCAATTTTAAGGATGGAAATATACAGATGTAGTTTGCGATGCAGTCTGCGAATGTTTGTTAGAATGACGGATTTGGGAAACGCCAAATCTACGAACTATGCTTGCAACGACGGGAATTGCGACCTTGATTATGGTTTTCAGAAACGCACACCAGCTCTAGGTTCAATTGACTTATTTGATATGTGAAAACATGATGTTATTTCTACTTTAAATTTGACGTTTCACGCTTAATTTCTTTTATTCTCAGATGGAAGCAGGGCACCATTTTGTGTCTGAATAATTTGCAGGTTAGTGTATGCTCCATCAGCTGTTTTCGTTTCTGTCAGCTTTGCCTTTTTGACTGTTTGGCACCATCTTGTGACTGAATAATACGTAGGTTAGTGTTTACCCTATCAGCTGTTTTCGTTTCTGTCAGCTTTGTGTTTTTGACCGCTTAACATTATCTTGTGTCTGAATAATGTGCAGATTAGTGTATACTTTATCAGCTGTTTTTGCTTCCATCAGCTTTGCGTTTTTGACTGTTTGGCGCAATCTTGTGACTGAATAATGCACAGATTACTGTATACTCCATCAGCTGTTTTAGTTTCTGTCAGCTTTGCCTTTTTGACTGTTTGGTGCCATCTTGTGTCTTAATAATGTGCAGGTTAGTGTATACTCCATCAGCTTTTTTTTTGTTTCTGTCAGCTTTGCCTTTTTAACTGTTTGGCGCCATCTTGTGACTGGATAATACGTAGGTTAGTGTATACTCCATCAGCTGATTTTGTTTCTGTCAGCTTTGTGTTTTTGACCGTTTAGCATTATCTTGTGACTGAATAATGTGCAGGTTAGTATATAGTCCATCAGCTGTTTTCGTTTCTGTCATCTTGACCTTTTTGATGCCATCTTGTGACTGAATAATGCACAGATTACTGTATACTCCATCAGCTGTTTTAGTTTCTGTCAGCTTTGCCTTTTTGACTGTTTGGTGCCATCTTGTGTCTTAATAATGTGCAGGTTAGTGTATACTCCATCAGCTTTTTTTTTGTTTCTGTCAGCTTTGCCTTTTTGACTGTTTGGTGCCATCTTGTGTCTTAATAATGTGCAGGTTAGTGTATACTCCATCAGCTTTTTTTTTGTTTCTGTCAGCTTTGCCTTTTTAACTGTTTGGCGCCATCTTGTGACTGAATAATACGTAGGTTAGTGTATACTCCATCAGCTGTTTTCTTTTCTGTCAGCTTTGTGTTTTCGACTGTTTAGCATTATCTTGTGACTGAATAATGCACAGATTAGTGTATACTCCATCAGCTGTTTTAGTTTCTGTCAGCTTTGCTTTTTGACTGTTTGGTGCCATCTTGTGTCTTAATAATGTGCTGGTTAGTATATGCTCCATCAGCTGTTTTCGTTTCTGTCAGCTTTGCCTTTTTGACTGTTTGGTGCCATCTTGTGTCTTAATAATGTGCAGGTTAGTGTATACTCCATCAGCTTTTTTCGTTTCTGTCAGCTTTGCCTTTTTAACTGTTTGGCGCCATCTTGTGACTGGATAATACGTAGGATAATACGTAGGTTAGTGTATACTCCATCAGCTGTATTAGTTTCTGTCAGCTTTGCCTTTTTGACTGTTTGGTGCCATCTTGTGTCCTAATAATGTGCAGGTTAGTGTATACTCCATCAGCTTTTTGCGTTTCTGTCAGCTTTGCCTTTTTAACTGTTTGGCGCCATCTTGTGACTGGATAATACGTAGGTTAGTGTATACTCCATCAGCTGTTTTTGTTTCTGTCAGCTTTGTGTTTTTGACCGTTTAGCATTATCTTGTGACTGAATAATGCACAGATTACTGTATACTCCATCAGCTGTTTTAGTTTCTGTCAGCTTTGCCTTTTTGACTGTTTGGTGCCATCTTGTGTCTTAATAATGTGCTGGTTAGTATATGCTCCATCAGCTGTTTTCGTTTCTGTCAGCTTTGCCTTTTTGACTGTTTGGTGCCATCTTGTGTCTTAATAATGTGCAGGTTAGTGTATACTCCATCAGCTTTTTTCGTTTCTGTCAGCTTTGCCTTTTTAACTGTTTGGCGCCATCTTGTGACTGGATAATACGTAGGATAATACGTAGGTTAGTGTATACTCCATCAGCTGTATTAGTTTCTGTCAGCTTTGCCTTTTTGACTGTTTGGTGCCATCTTGTGACTGAATAATCTGCAGGTTAGTGTATACTCCATCGGCTGTTTACATTTCTGTTGTAATAGTCAAACTATTGCAGCTCAGAGCAATGTACTGTGTTTAAATTTCATATTTTGTGGGAAGTAGCTGAGTAATAAGTACGATAAAGTACATCCAGGACGGTTGCTTTTGCAGAATAAGCCCTACAGTCTTATACAACAGTGCTCCGCTTTGTGTCAGGTTTATTCTGAGATAACAACCTCCTGGACGTACTTCATCCCTAACCTTAACTATTGTGAACGTATATGTATCATTGTTGTTTTAAAAAAAAGAAAAGTGAGCGCATCATAGAGTATTCCTGGGATACTAAGACATAGGTGCAGACATCAGCGGAGTGTCTTATTCTAGGTGCATGTGGATAAAGGTCTCAACAGCGATGTTTTCCCTCATGAGACCGGCCTGATTAGGGACTGTGATTGATCTTTATTGAAGCGCCACCTGACAGACTACCTGCTACCGGGATCCTCTCAGCGAGGGATCAAATGAAGAGACATTTGTCCTGGACATATTACAAATATCACCATGTTTCCTGCTGACTGTCACATGCACACTGGCTGGACCTCACGCTGACACGGCTGCACACGGTGGAGAGATGCTGTGCAATGATCTGAGACTCCGGTGTGGGGAATAGCGGCAGCAGCAGCAGCACATATTGTTTCCCAGCTCTCCTTCCTGTTTTATTTATTGTATCAGAAATAATACCTGCCAATGAAGAGCTGGGAGGGTCAGGCCGGTGTGTCGTTTTCTCTGTGTGTTTGTTCACTGACGCAGGTTAATGTGGAGAACTGGAGAAACGCTTCTGTGCTTTTTGTATGAATATGAATAACCGTGAGGTGCAGTCGGCCAGAAGTATATTAAACCCAGCGAGTGGAAAGAAAGCCATTATTTTGCACTTTAGCCTCCAACATCTTTAAGAACGAGCGGCAGTGCTTTAGGTGTGATGTGTGCGAGTTGCCAATAATGAAATAAAACAATAAAAGGCACTTGAGGGTGTCCATTAAACTGGTTCTACTTTGGGTACAAGCTGTTTACCAAAGCCTTTTATATCTTGCAAAGTGACTTTTTTAACCTAGGCTCATTGGAAATATGTGCCCAAGACTACATTTTTGAAAACTGCCTAATATGTACCCTGTACTATGTCTTATTGCAGTTTTTGTTTGTCATGAGTTCACTAGAGGGTGCAATGTGCAGTTTTGACCAACTCAAGTGTAACGATTGTTGACCTCTGCGTTGTGTTGTACCGCAATCGTCACCAACTTAAAGTAATGAAACCCTCCAAAAGTGATTCTCAGCGTTTCTTTTATTCTGAGAAACAAATCAAATTACATAACATCACATGTAATGGCAATATACTGCAGGCAAAACTGACCATACGTTCACACCAAAAGCGGCGAGAGCGTCAAAGTAGCCGGAAGTCATTAATTTTCAATGAGAGTCGGCAGCGATAGGCGACGATAAGCGGCGAGGAGCAGAGCGGCGCGTCTTCGCCGGCGTGAGCGTCGAGGAGAGTTGAAATGAAGTCAACTTTATGGTAATGAGCTATAACGCGTTTCGGCGGCAAGCAATCAGAATGAAGACGTCCACCGCTTGATAGCAGTTCAGGGAACACAGACCTGTGAACTTTGGTTCCGACCACAGTTGTTCCTAAGGGTTTGATTATTGCGGTCGCCGGATTTCCAATTATTTACAATGTTTTCTTACAGGAACATACATTAAATAAGTCACTGGCGAGTTACTGATGTTCAATAATGTTATATAAATTTATCTTTAAAAAGCGGGAATCTCACGCGATGTGACAGTACAAAACAGTACTGCTGCTTCAGGATATTTCAGACATATGGACACATATTGGATAAATAGAGCAAAGCCACACCACACGCAACTTGATCTTCCATTGTTATATGAATTTGATAAAAAGTGCGCAACATTTTCACGCTAAAAACATGCCTTATGCAGGAATGTAACTGATATGCTGCAACGGCTCCTTTAAGTACGAGATCAATGTAGCGAGTTTTGACGCTCTCGCCGCCGGAGCTGAAGGCAGACAGCGTTGTCGCCAGGGCGGCCAAAGCGACCTTGGACGCTCTCGCCGCTTTCGGTGTGAACGTACGGTGAAACAAACAAAAGATGTAAAATAAACAACACTGTCACTTTAAGTGTGGTCTTGCGTCATTCCATAATACAATGCTATGATATCAACATGCGGTTTTTACTATGAGAAACACAAAGCTCAATAATGTTGCATTTCTTAATACATATTCGCTGTTTAAATCTATCAGAAGCATTATACATTTGTTGACAACTTAATCACTCTTTTATATCCAAAAATAATCATGTTATACACTTTAATCATTATATTTTCACTCCTGTGTTCAGAGCACGCTTACCAGTAGCAGCATCAGCCATCGTCTGCTGAACTAGGGTAGCTGCGCAAGGACATCTTAAAGAAAAACACCTGCATTTCCTTAACCACTAGGGGGCACCAAAACATCAATCATGCATACTCTTAATTTCATGTCATTCATCACAATGAATCTCTATTACCACTGTTACACAAGCATGTTTTCTCATACTGTTTCTCGTAAATCCTTCAGACTCTACGAATATTATTTTCCTTCTAATCCACGTCAGTGAGAGAAGCCGTCTGGCTTATCGTCGTGCATAATATAGATCCTCAACTTGGCTTCTTATATTCTTATTAATTCATTCATTTTCTTTTTGTCTTAATCCCTTTATTAATCTGGGGTCGCCACAGTGGAATGAACCGCCAACTTATCCAGTATCCAGGAAGCCCATGTCAACACAAGGAGAACATGCAACTCTATACAGAAAAACTGACCCAGCTGAGGCTCGAACCAGTGACCTTCTTGCCTTGAGGCGACAGCACTACCCACTGCGCCACCACATCGCCAGGCTTCTTTATGTGTTTACTGACACAATCAGAACTTAACATCGATGATAACTCAACATTTCTTTCAAAGAAAAGGAGAAAACAATCCAAACGACAAACTTCAAAATTAGAAATTCCCCCAACAATCCATGCACTGACACTGGATCAAAGTTTGCGCGAGGCCAAGGGTCGACTGGAGGCCTTCTTAACGCTTACATTGATCCAGACAGATTCCTCCTCACCGAAGCCTCTGAATGCCTGACACGTGCATAATATGTCAGCTAGATATTGACTGTTTATATTTTACGTTTTTAATCCTTAATTAACTTCTTATATACTTATTAATTGTGTCTCTCTATATTTTTAGTTTCAATTAACTTTTTTTTTTATATCAAGTTTAACATGATGTTATTTCTAGTTTAAATTTTAAGTTTGACACTTAATTTCTTTAATTCTCAGATGAAAATAGGCTTCCATATGTGTTTGCTGACACAATCAGAACGTATCATCGATGATAACTCAACTTTCTTTACAAAGAGAAGGAGAAAACAATCCAAATGACAAACTTCAAATTTAGACATTCCCCCAACAATACATGCGCTGACACTGGAGCAAAGTTTGCGGGAGGCCAAGGGCCGACCGGAGGGCTTCTTAAACCCAAACGCTCACATTGATCCAGACAGATTCCTCCTCGCCAGAGCCTCTGAATGCCTGACACAACCCAAATTAGACAACCCACATCTTCTGCTACAGCTCTTATTGTCAGAGCATTGTAAAAAGAATGAGAGCTAAACTCCGCGACGCTTACGCGGCCATCACGCCGGAGGCAGTGCAGCGAGAGGACAGCTTCACAATACTCGCTAACTGAGCTATGACAGGCTAATTATTGGCCCACTGTTGTAAAATTCTCTCTACATAGGTCACTTGGACAGTGTAATTAAAAATGCATTACAGATTCTTTTTATTGAAGCAATTAAATCAAAAAAGCAAAAAGTAATTAAGCGCCGAGGTAATGATAGTGTTAGTCAACAACGTTTATTTGAGAGATGAGCTGTGTTTGCTCAGCCTCTTAACGCGTCGCGCGGTTGTATTTATAGCCGGCGATTTGATGAATGTGTCACGCAAGCCTTCGGTAAGAGCCAATTATGTTGATAATGTCAAATTTTGAGCAAAATTACTTTTATGGCTGTATTGTCATCTCGGAGGTAATTGGAGGAGCGGCTTCTGAGCACGATTCAAATCGTCGAGTGTACTTTAGTGTATGCGCAAAAAATACTGCCGTTCCATTTGTGCCACCAGGTTTATAATTACATTAAATTGCTTGTCTTATCAGCACTTAAAGAGCCGGGATTATCAGAGTCGGGGCTGTTCCGGCCTTGCCAAATACCTCGCGGGCGTTTGCCCACAGAAACGAGGAGAAGAAAGAAAGAAGATAATATTCTGGGGTTAAAAACCACAATTTCCTCTTTAAAGAGGGGCTCTGTGTGGAGGAGTCATCGTATTAAAGCGCGCAAAGCTTTGTGAGGTAAATCAGTCTGACTTTGAGTGTGGGAGGCATTAACATCCACTTGACTTTGAGTGTGGCTGCTTCTTGCTGCCAACGTATACATGGAGCTGACACATCAGAGCCGCGTATCTCTGTTATTATGTCAGGTAACTGAATTCTGATGATATGGAAATGCCGAGAGGCGGACGGATCGCCGACGCTGGCCTAGTTAGCATATGGAACTGGTCTTTGTGGTCCCGGGCCACCATTAGGATTCATGGTGCATGCGCCGCCGCCGCTATGGAAATACTAATGTAATTGTCAGGTGTGGAAAAAAAAAGCTGTATGCAAGCTATTAAGGTCAAATTTACATTCCTAACGAAGACAAAAGGCATCTAACATTCGCAGAGATACATATTTAAAAATTATTTTTATGCTAAACGTGACCCTGGCCTTAAGTTGCACGGGTTTATTTTAGGCAATAGTCAAACATACAGCACATTGTAGGGGCCAAAATTGCAGATTTTTCTTTTATGGTAAAATCATTAGAATATATCATGTTCAGTTAATTTCGTGCTGTAAATGTTTCAATACTTAAAGTTTAATTAGTAGTGTGCATTGCTAAGCACTTCACTTAGATAGTTTTAAATATGATTTTCTCTGTATTTAGATTATTAAATGAATGGATCTCAGCCACATATTATCCAGTCGTACACTGAAAAACTATATTTAATTGGGTTTACATTTTTTTTAAGTTAAATGGTAGCAAACAAGTTATATAAGCTGAATTTAAACAAACAAATTAAATGCAGTATTGTTCAACTTATTTGATTGTTTAAATTCAGCCAATATAAATTGTTTGCACCCATTTATGCCAAATGCTAATGTAACTGTCAGGTGTGGAAAACAAAAGCTGTACGGAAGCTATAAGGGTCAAATTTACATTCATAACAAAGACAAAAGCATCTAACATTCACAGCAATGCATATTTAAAAAATAAATTTGATGCTGAAAGTGACCCTGGTCTTAAGTTGCATTAGTTTATTTTTGGGAATATTTAAAAATAATGAGTTTATTTTTGGGAATATTAAATTTTTTTTTTTCTATTATGGCAAAATCATTCGAATAAATCATGTTCAATTAATTTTGTGCTGTAAATGTTTCAAAACTAACCCTAACTTTTGATTAGTAGTGTGCATTGGTAAGCACTTCACTTAGACAGTTTATAGATGATTTTCTCTGTATTTAGATTATTATGTTGTATCTTAGCCACATATTATCCAGTCGTACACTGAAAAAAAGCGATTCACTGGATTTGCTTTTTTTTTTAAAGTTATCTGGTTGCAAACAATTTATATGGGCTGAATTTATACAAACAAATTAAATGAAGTATTGTTCAACTCATTTGATTGTTCTAATTCAGGAAATATAAATTGTTTGCACCCAGTTATGCCGTTACAGACATATGTAATTGTCAGGTTTAGAAAAAATGGAAAAGCTGTACGGAACCTATTCAGGTCAAATTTACATTCCTAATCAAGATAAAAGCATCTAACATTCTCAGAGAATTTTTATGCTAAAAGTGACCCTGGCCTTATGTGGCATGGGTTTATTTTTGGCAATAGTCAAAAATACATTGTAGGGGCCAAAATTACAGATTTTTCTTTATGGAAAAATCATTAGAATATATCATGTTCAATTAATTTCATGCTGTAAATGTTTCAATACTCAATATTTGATTAGTAGTGTGCATTGCGAAGCACTTCACTTAGACAGTTTTACAGATGATTTTCTCTGTATTTAGATTATTATATAGTTGTATCTCAGCCACACATTGTCCTGTCCCGCACTGAAACAAATTATTCATTGGATTTACTATTCTTTTTTAAGTTTACTGGTTGCAAACAATTTATATGGGCTGAATTTAAACAAATCAATGAAATAACCAATCAATGAAATAACAAATTGGAAAAAAAAAAACTAATTAAAAAAGCTATATATCTGGATAAATGACGATAGTTTTGAATAGAAATGTTGAATAGAAATTACTTTATACACTAGATTAAAAAATATTAACATTACTCAAAACCTAAAGCTGGTACAGTAAATACATTTTTAATTGTGCTCCTGTTTTTCTTTTCATATTATTTTAGGTATTTATTTTAGGTATCGGTTGGGTTGTTTCAGCCTAGATTTGGTTAAAATTGGACAAACCCAACTACATACTACATTTGACAAAGCTGCAAAAGTTTAAACCATTGATTTCACTAATATTACAAATTTCTCTATAACTGCACAATCTAAAACATATCTGACAATTAATTTGGCAGATGCTTTATTAAAAGTGACCTGCAGTACATTGCATTCAGCAATTAATTGAATTCATAAAAAATAAATCAGTGACAGATTTATTATTTGCTTATTAGTAGCAAATATGGGTCACATTTTACAATAAGGATTCATTAGTTAACGTAAGTTAATGTATTTACTAACATGAACTAATCCTGAACAATACTTGTAGAACATTAATTATTCATAGTTTAGCGCTTACTATTGCATTATTAACATTTATGCTTGTTACACAGCAAAATATGGGGACCCAAAACAACTCTATGGGTGTTAATTTCAACCCTTTGAAAGTGTCTCATGGGGTCCACTCAAAACAGAGTTAAATCAACACTGCCCAGTCTTATTTGTTTTTTTTTTCCGACTAAATCCCACACAAATGAGTGAAATTATTTGTGTTTCCTGAGCTCTATTGTTATTATCCTTTGTCTTGTCATTGAGACAATCAACAGTAGAGGGCAGCTTGAATACACAAATAAATGCATACTTGTGTCATTTTACACTCTCTTTTTTTCTCTCTCTCTCTCACACACACACAGATCTAAATTCTTTCGCTCATGTCAGGAACAGCAGCGTTTAGATGAAGCCATAATGACTGAAATCAACAGTCATTCCTGCTGCAGTAAAACATGATGAAGTCAATCAACAGGGCAAATTAAAAACAATCTCACTACTTTAGTTTGTGTGGATGGACAGTTTTAACTGCTGTTAACGATAAACAAACAAACAAACAATTTATTAGCAACTATATTTATTGATACGACACAATTTCACTTAATTTCATTTACTTGTGGTCAATCAGCTTAAACATACTGTAAAATAGACAATCTTTCAATCCCTGTACAAAACAAAAGACAATATTGACATATTTCTAGAAGAAGTGACACCGTTTTGGAGGGAAAACAACAGCAAATGCTTTATTTAGTAGAGTATTGTGATTTGTGTCACTAAAACAAAAACTACAATAAACGTTGTCAATTACAACATTTAATAAATTTTTTATTGCATTATATATATATATATATATATATATATATATATATATATATATATATATATATATATATATATATATATATATATATATATATATATAGAAGAAATGTTATCAGACTTTTAAAAACACACAAATATTAACATTTATGTAATTTTATAATTTAATTGCATTCAGTCAGCTTAAAAAATGAACACCTTTTTCTATTTTTTTACTTAATTTCATTCAATTGTTGTCAATCAGCTTGAACATAAAATAGACACTGCTTTTAATGCCTGTACCAAAGACAATATTGACATATTTCTAGAAAAAGTGACCGTTTGGGAGGGAAAACAACGGCACATCCATCATATCAGCTCAGAATTTGATACTATGTATATTAATTTGATATATATATATATATAAAGAATAAATTATATTATTATATTATATTAAGAATATTAACATTTTATGCAATTTTATAATTTAATTGTATTGGATCAGCTTAAATAATAATATATAATATTTAAAAATGAACACCCCTTTCTATTTTCGTATCAAACAGAAGTCAGTGTTGACGTATTTCTAAAGGAAATGACATTATTTTGGAGGGAAAGCCACAGCACGTGCATCAGCTATCACAGTATCAGCTGTGGATTTGATTAATTGTGTTTTGCATCGCTAAAAGAAAACTACAATAAACATGTTGTCAATTAGAGCATTTAAATGTATTATTGTCTATTATTTTCAGAAAATGCCATTAGGAAGAAATATTATCAGACTTTAAAGAATAAAACAGTTATTAATGTCTTAAGCATTTCCAAAGTTTAATTGTGTTCATTTTGCTTAAATATATAACATAGACACCCTTGTCAATCCATTTAGCAAACAAAAGAAAATACTCGCATATTTCTAGAGGAAGTGACATCATTTTGGAAGGAAAACAACAGCACATATCAGCCTGGATTTGATCAATTATGTGTTTTGCATCACTAAAACAAAACTACAATCAACACGTTGTCAATTAGAGCATTTAAATGTATTATTATTGTCTACTATTTTCAGAATATGCCATTGGGAAGAAATCTGAAAAATGTATATTACTATTATAATTATTAATAAAAATAATGTTTTTTTATAAAATGACATTTGATTTTTTTTTTAATTTAACAAATAAAACAATTAGTAGCATTTTATGTGATTTCACAATGTAATTGTATTCAATTTGCTTAAATACATAAAATGGACAACCTTTTAAGTTCAATTAGCAAACAAAAGACGATAACGACATATTTCTAGAAGAAGTGCATCATTTTGGAGGGAAAATCACAGCGCGTGCATCATCTATCACATCAGCTGTGGATTTGATTAGTATGTGTTTTGCATCACTATACCAACCATGTGGTCAACTATAGCATTTGAAAATGTATATCATTATTATAATTATTAACAAATTTGTATAAAATGACGTAGAGAAAATACTTAGAATTTAAAGAATAAAACAAATAGTAGCATTTTATGCATTTTCACCATGTAAGTGCATAACATTTGTTTATATATAAAATAGACACCCCTTTCAATCCAGTTAGCAAACAAAAGACAATATACTGACGTATTTCTAGAAGAAGTGACATCAATTTGGAGGGAAAACAACGGCACATGTATCAGCTATCAGAGTATCACATGTGGCTTTATAAAATTTTGTGTTTTGTGTCACTAAAACGAAAACTACAATAAACATGTTGTCAATTTGAGCATTTAAACATATATTATTACACACACAGTTGAAGTCAGAATTATTAGCCCCTCTGAATTGTTCGCCACCTTTTTTATTTTTTTCACCAATTTCTGTTTAATGGAGGGACGTTTTTTTCAACACATTTCTTAACATAATAGTTTAAATAACTCATTTCTTAAACTGATTTATTTTATCTTTGCCATGATGACAGTAAATAATATTTTACCAGAAATTTTTCAAGACACTTCTATACAGCTTAAAGTGACATTTAAAGGCATAAGTAGGTTAATTAGGTTAACTAGGCAGGTTAAGGTAATTAGACAAGTTATTGTATAATGATGGTTTGTAGACTATCAAAAAAACATAATAAATTTGTCCTAAAATGGTGTTAAAAAATTATAAACTAGTTTTTATACTAGCCGAAATCATTTTTTAATTCTGTCCTTATCATTTATTATTATATACTTTTGTTAATCTTTTTTTTTAATTAACTTGTTTATTGTGACAACATATATGTATAATATAACGATATGTATATGTGTTTGTTTATTATTACTTATATTTCTTTTGTCTATATGAATGCTCTGTGTTTTGTTATTGCTTTGGCAGCATTGTGATTTGTTTTACAGTCATGCCAATAAAGCTCTTTGAATTTGAATTTGAGAGAGACTTCAAATAATAAAACAAATATCAACATTTTATGCAATTTTATAATTTGTGTTCAATCAGCTTAAATATATAAAATAGACACCCCTTACTTTACCTTTATTAAACACAACTCAATATTGACATTTGTCCTGGAAATAACAGCATTTTTGGAAAACAACAGCACATGCATCAGCTATCAGAGTATCAACTATAGATTTGATGAATTATGCAGTGTTTTGTGTCACTAAAGCAATCCATCTTCACTCAAAATATAAAAAAAACTAAATGTTTGTGTTGCTGCCTGCTCAATTTGCTTAATTAAAATGAGCTCATTTGAAGTAAATTGAGCAAGCAGCAAAAAGCGAGGATGGTAGTTTAACTAATCCATGTGTGTTAGGACAACATGGATCTTCTTAGTTAGCATCAAATGAAGCCAACTGTGGGATTTCTAGCCTTTATAAAGGGGACTGTGCCAAGAGAGAAAACACTGAAATTAGGTAAATAAAATAACTAACTGTTTATAAACTAATGTGGATTTGGAGGGATTTGTGAATTATGTTTATTCACGTACACCACCATTCAAATGACTGTTTGAACAAATAACATTTTAGACAGCATTACATTTATGAAATGTGACAGACATTGCTGAGGTTAGAGAATAGTTATATTGCAAATTATTAGCCCCTTATACAGAGTTTTCCAGAAAATTACCAGCCATTTTCCGGAAAGGTGTGTATGGGTAAACAGGCCCTTTTTAAAAATACCGGTAAATTCGTTCTGGCTATTTTCCGGAAAGAGAAGTTGTAACATTACCGGTAATTTGCCCAAACGCTGCTCTGTGTGAATGCAGAAGGAAGATTGCCGGAAAGAGCGCGTGCACGTCTAGAACGTGCTGACGTGAGACATCTACTTTAGCCAATCAGAACAGTCAGACGCATTCACGTCCGCGTGGTTTATGAAAATAAACGCCTTTGAATATTTTTTTCAGACACATTTAGCTGCTAGATGTTAGTCAGATACGTTTATTTTCCATATTAATGCCAACTGTGTAAATAATTATCGATTATATGCTTATGGTAAGCCGTTGTTTGTTTACCTTCAAGCTCTGCTTCCTTCAGCACGCGTCGCGTGTGCCCGTGAAGCAGCCCGTAAGCACCAGCACACACACATATCATGAACATCTCAACATGCAAAAGTGTTCCTCTATATTTTCATCAAAGTTGTTCACAATACTGATCCAACCACAGAGTTTGTAATGTAGTCAAACGTTAACAAATACAAGCGCAGCCGTTTAGAGGTCATTTTATGGTTAATGATGTCAGAATTTACTGGTATTTTGGAATGGATGTGTGAATGCTCTTTTCCTGAAAAAAATCCGTAACGTCTTTGCTGTATAAACAGAGTTTTTTTGAATTTACCGGTAAAGTCGTTACAGAAATTTTCCGGATATTTACTGGTATCACTGTGTGAAAGGGGCTATTGATGATTATGATATTGTTTATTTGAATTAATTGTGGTTGATACTAAAATATTGATCATTTAAGTTTCTTGATCAGTATTTAGCATGAGAGGGCAACACAGTGGCATAGTGGTTAGCACTGTCGCCTGACAGCAAGAAGGTCGCTGGTTAGAGTCCCGGCTGGGTCAGTTGGCATTGCTGTGTGGAATTTGCATGTTCTCCTCGTGTTGGCGTGAGTTTCCTCCGAGTGCGTCAGTTTCCCCAACTTGTCCAAATACATGCACTATAGGTGAATTGAATAAACTATATTGGTCATAGTGTATGTGTGTGACTGTGTATGGATGTTTCCCAGTACTGGGTTGCAGCTGGAAGGGCATCGGCTGTGTAAAACATATGCTGGAAAAGTTGGCGGTTCATTCTGCTGTGGCAATCCCTGATAAATAAAAGACTAAGTCGAAGAAAAATGAAAGAATGAATGACTAGCATGATTTGCACACATTTTTGCCACAGAAATGCATTGTTTGCTTTTGTAATTGTCATGTATTTTCTTTTTTTCAGTATCTTCATTTTTGCAAGAACAAAAAACTATCCAAAACTTATAAAGTCTATCTCTACATTTAAAATGTAAGTATGTAAACGTATTTTAAAAAGGTAAACTACTGATGACATTTTTACCAAATTTACAACAAAACGTTTTTTTTTTTTAATATATCATGTATTTACTTATTTTTATCAACATGACTTTGGGAATTAATCAGACTTTATACACTGTAAAAAATCCTGGTTGCCTGATATTTTTCAAGCTTAAACATTCATTCATTCATTTTCAGCTTATAGTCCCTTTATTAATCTGGGGTCGCCACAGCGGATTGAACCGCCAACTTATCCAGCATATATATTTTACGCAGCGGATGCCCTTCTAGCTGCAACCCATCTCTGGAAAACATCTCACTCACACTCATAGACTACGGACAATTTAGCCTACCCAATTCACCTGTACCGCATGTTTTTGGACTGTGGGGGAAACCGGAGCACCCGGAGGAAACCCACACGAAAGCGGAGAGAACATGTGACCTCCACACAGAAACAGGCAACTGGCCCAGCCGAGGCTCGAACCAGCGACCTTCTTGCAGTGAGGCGACAGCACTACCAACTGCGCCACTGCATCACCTTAAGCTGAAACAAATTAACCTCATGAGTCTATTGAAATTATATTGTTAAACTAACTTAAAACAGCTTGTGTAACTCATAAAATCAAGTTAGAACGTGATTACCTTAAGTTACAGTAAACTAAAAACATATGTTGCTAAGACTAATTCATCTTATAAATTTTACAGTGTGGAATAAAATATCTATATATATATATATATATATATATATATATATATATATATATATATATATATATATATATATATTATCAAACCCATATAAATCTACAGATATTCTATATTTTTCCATAGCTGCTGGGTTCTTTTAAGATTAAATCCTTACTTTTTAATTAAAAATTGTATTTATTTATATATTTATGCATTCGTTTATTTTACCTTAATTTACAGGTTGACTGAAACGTGGTCAAATTTGGCTACAACCATTTTGTTTAGGCTAATGTAACATTTCAAGCCATTGCTTTCAGAAGCTCCAAATAAAACATGCGAAAATGCATCAATTTGGCAGATAGATCAGGTAAATGCAACGTGTTCAGCAGAAAATACTTGTTGCAAAGTATTTTTTTCTTACCACAAACTTACCTCAAACGTCCTTGACTGGCGCCACAGTCATGTATGTGTTACTTTATCTGTTTGTGCGCGGTCACGCACCGTTCCCGTCTCATGTGCGCGTGTCCGCGTCGGCCCACAAGATGAATCTGCGCGTGAGTGTTTGCGCGCTCCATCACTGTCAGACGCCTGGCGGTGGTCCTCTTTTCCTTCCGAACCGACTACCAACTGCTGACCAGAATTATCCTTCACCAACAATCCCAGGGCTTTAAATAAACAGAGCGCTCAGTGACTTCGAACTGCCGCCCATCCATCTTTAAGAACGAGAGTCACTTTTTCACTCTCTGTGAAGGCCGCCATTTTTAACAAGCTGCCCTAATCATATATTTCGCGCTCAGAGGAAATGCGCGGGAAGATACTGTAATTTTATAGTTGAGGTTGACGGCGTGAGAAAAGAGAGCTGTAATGGACCCTATTTAATAATTTACATGTAAATAATGGCTTGGCTAAAGAATGTTATGAAAATATACATTTTTTTTCTGGAGCAAATCTTTCCACATATTGAGAAAATACACTGTTTATGTTGAGACAGTCACAATAGGCTACATTTCTTAACTTAAATATAGCCAATATAAATTAATCTCACATATTGACTTTAATTTTCTTCTTTTGTAGACTTTGTGATGAGACAGAAGGAGTACAGGTATGAAACTTTTGCTTGATAGCCTATCTAGATACAAATGAATTATCATTGTTTTGGTAATAGGCTAAGTGATGCTACTGTCTCTATCGCGTCACACTATCAAGTAGCCTAGACATTGTTTAGTATTACAAATTTATGTTTTTGATTACATTACATGGGTCATATACATTTCTGCTGCTGTCTTAAATGCCATAATACTAGTCAGAATTAGATAATGTCAGTAATTGAAATTAAACATTTTATATTCGTAAAATCATTTAAATAAACAGAGCGCTCAGTGACTTCGATCTGCCGCCCATCCATCTTTAAGAACGAGAGTCACTTTTTCACTCTCTGTGAAGGCCGCCTTTTTTAACAAGCTGCCCTTATCGTATATTTCGCGCTCGAAGGAAATAAGCAGGAGGATACTGTAATTTTATAGTTGATAATGACGGCATGGCAAAATAAAGCTGTAACAGACACTATTTAACATTTTACAAGTTTAAAATGGCTTGGCTAAAGAATGTAATAAAAAGATACATATTTTTCCTTGAGAAAATACACTGTTTATGTTGAGACTGTCACAATAGGCTACATTTCCTCACTTAAATATAGTCAATATGAATTAATATGAAATAGTAACTTTAATTTTCTTGTTTTGTTTGTGATGAGACAGAAGGAGTACAGGTATGAAACTTTTGCTTGATAGCCTATCTAGATTAATTCAGCAATATGTTGGTAATGAATGTTAATGTCTATATCACGTCACATTATCAAGACATTGGTCCTACAAACTTAATATGTGTGTGTGTGCAGTAGTAGTTTATAGTTATTTATAAAGTATACAAGTAGTTGATTCAGTAAATATACGTAAGCAATCCCAAAAATTACAGATTCAGACATTGTGTAGGTTACATTTAGGGCCAGACAGAATCTGCCAACATTATTTGCTGTTTCTGCAGAGAATTTAGTAAAAATCTGCAGATTTATGTGGAATTATTTTGGGATTATTTTAACAAAAAAGTTAATATATGAAATAAAAAGTAACACATTTTTAGCTTTTATTTAATGTTTACAATGCAAATCCATCTAGACCCACTTATTTGGTAAACAAAGCAAATCTCTTATTTAATATATCTACTAAAAGACAGAAAATAGGACTTTGCAAGCTGTATTATAAATAAATCCAGCCTGATCGCACGAGGAAACATAACTATTTTACGTTTTGTCAATTTAGTGGCTAATTCATACAAATTTGTACAAAAATGTACGATTTTAAAAAGGAGGCGTGGCACCTAACCACACCCCTAACCCCAACCGTCATTGGGTGATGAGCAAATCGTACTAAATTGTACAAATCAGATTTTACGAATTCATATGAATTAGCCACTAAATCAAAAAGTTATGAAATGCCATGAGATTGTGTTGATAAATCATTTAAACACTTTCATATTAGTCAATATTATTACTGAAATTAATTAAAAAACTAAATAAATCTAAGTTTACACACATTTACACAAGCAAATAAATATAATAAATAAAATCTGTGGATTTCTGTGCTTGCAGATTCCGTGTGGGCTTAGTAATATCTCATATAAAAATGAAGACAAGAAATACATCTGATGTAAAAAAAAATAAATGTTCAATGAATGTTTTTCACTACTTAGATTTTTTTTAAAGCATAGATAGTGTGAAAATAAAGAAAGATCACTTGTTTTAAAGACCAGCCAATTAAACTTTAAATCATTAACATGCAAGTGAAATATCTAAAAAATTGTTTCAATGTAATTTGACTGGTGTAAAAATAATGCTTACTGATTTAGACAATTTGATTATGTGATTATTCAAATTAAGCACTGCATATTCATGAAGTGACTGATAAATACACATAAGCCATTCCTAAAATGACATTTACACAATTAGTTTTTTGTGTTTTGGTTACAAATGAGCTCACATCAATAAAAAAAAAAAAAAAAAAACTCTTTAACTGTTTAGTTAATTTGCTTTATGTCCATCATTTTTAAATCACTATGCTTGGTAGAAAATGTACTGTAACTATAACAATAATGCTACTTAGATGTTAGATTAGATGTTTTCTATATTTAAATGAAACACTGGATGTTTATTCATTAGATAGGTTGTATATATATATAAAAAAAGCATAGTTCTGATCTTAAACTGTTATCTTAAGGAATGCTATACTGTAAAAATGCTGGGTTGCACACAATCGGTTTGTGTTGGGACAGCATGAAGGAATTATTTGAACTTATTTGTTTCAACAAACTTAAGTGGATTGAACATAAAACAATTAAGTTGATGCAAAAAATTCCTCAAAAGTTCCGTTGTTCATGTAGCTCATTTTTTGAGTGCAGTTGAATTAGACAATGAGATGTGATTTTGTTTTATTTAAATTAAACATTGAACATTCATAAAGTAAAAACATATACAGTACATAAGCTGTTCCAGGGAGAACATGCAAACTCCACACAGAAACGCCAACTTACCCAGTTGAGGCTCGAACCAGTAACCTTCTTGCTGTGAGTCGACAGCACTACCTATTGCACCACTGCGTCGCCTGTTCCTATATGCCTATAACACTTTTTTTTTGTTATATTACACTTCTCATAAATGTCTGAGCCTAAACTGTTATCCTAAATACCGTAATACTAGTTAGAATAAGATAAGTAATTAAAATTAAACCATGCATATTAAACACTGCATGTTCCTGAATACACTAATAAATTTAAACAATCTGTCACTACATTGACACATTTTAGATGCTGTGTAAAAGTTGCATTAGCTCATATATATATAAAAAAAGATGAACCATCTTTCTGATGGTAAAATATCCGTTCAATTAATTTGCGTCACCCCTGTGATTTTTAATTACTTAGCCTGATGCCTTCATGCAATAAGAAGACTTACAAAAAGACTGCTCAATTGAATTTTGACTCATTAACCGGCCCCACAAAAAAGGTAAAAGATTGCTCAGTGTAATTTGACCGGTGTTATAATAATACAAGCTGATATGAAAGTCTTACTGTAATAGAGACACGATTGATTGGATGGCCCGAGCAGCCATTAGTGAGGAGGTGGCGGGAGCGTGGAGGTAAAATGATGGAGCTCCCCCCATGCAGAGGCCCTCGCTGTGGGGTGGGATGATCCCTGCGAGGGGGTAGCAGGGCTAGCAATGCTACATCTGATGGCAGTTTGAGAAACTACAGGAGGGATCTGTGTTAATTAGGCATTTTTCAGCACACTTGGCTCAGCCTAGCTGTGATATTGCTATCTGAATTTATTGGAGCATTTAATCTGGAAATGTCTTAAACAACTCAACAGGAATTCGAAATTGGCCCCCGATGTTTACTATCTTAATGCATGTTTTAGATTGCTTGTACTTATTGTCTATGTTTAAAAAAAAAAGTTTTGTTGTAGATTCTTTCTTTCACTAATTAACTCTCGAATATTCACCAAAAAAAATTAAAAAAAATTATCCACCCGTTAAACTAATAATTTGATGGCATGATTGCCCCCCCAAAAATGCTCTTTAATCAGATTGGTAACTTTTTACACAGACTGACCACAACCTCTATTTTGTTACATAATACCCATTTTTTTACCCACCCAACACAAAACGGCAGCAAAATAGTCTTGTTCGTTTATGTTCCATTTTTCATTCATTCATTTTCTTGTGTCCCTTTATTAATCCGGGGTCACCACAGCGGAATGAACCGCCAACTTATCCAGCAAGTTTTTACACAGCAGATGCCCTTCCAGCCGCAACCCATCTCTGGGAAACATCCACACACACACTACGGACAATTTAGCCTACCCAATTCACCTGTACCACGTCTTTGGACTGTGGGGGGAACCGGAGCACCCGGAAGGCAGGGAGAACATGCAAACTCCACACAGAAACAACTGAGCTGAGGTTCGAACCAGCAACCCAGCGACCTTCTTGCTGTGAGGCGACAGCACTACCTACTGCGCCACTGCCTCGCCGTTCCGTTTTTACCGCAAAAATATTTGTGCTGTTTTGGTTTTTGAGATATTAAAGTAATATTTTTAGGTCATTCATGCTACAATATCATATCAGCTGCATGGTTTGTGCCATGCAGTGAAAGTTCTGTTTGTGCTGTTTCCGTTATTAAAATATTACACATTTAATTATGGGAGATGACGTTATCAGCCCCCCGACATGCTGCAAAAATATAACCAAAATAGTCTCATTCAATTGTGCTGCAAAAATATTAGTTTGTGCTGTTTTGGTTTTTAAGATATTAAAATAATATTTGTTTGTCATTCAGTGGTCACGCAGCCCCCCATCCTTTAAATTCACCCTAAATAGTCTAATTGGTTTGTGCTGGTTTGTGCGGGTGAAAGCTACGTTTGTGCTGTTTCTGATATTAAAATATTACACATTGAATTATGACTGTCTAAAAACGTCTGAAAACATGAAATCTGTTATTTGATATATATATATATATAAATATATATAAATATATATATATATATATATATATATATATATATATATATATATATATATATATATATATATATATATATATATAAATATATATATATATATATATATATATATATATATATATATATATATATATATATAGACAACATTTGTATTTAAAATGTGGAAAAAATGTGATTGCTATTTTACAGAATAAAAAAAAGTTTGTCATCCAGAGTAGGGATGCTCAAAATAATCGATTGACCATTAACCAAAAGGGTGTGTTTTTACCGAGTAATGGTATCAGTTAAATGATTAAAAAATATTATTTTATGTATTTTTAAAGTTTGGCTGCATAAGGGGTCGATCACAGCAAATGCTCTTTTTGCATTGAGAGAATTATCTTTTTGAATGGTTTACTAATGGCTGAGAGTGTGTTGCACACTGTTTAAGCGCCTAGTGCGCCTCATGTTTTTGCCGTTGCGCAATGTTTGCTCACAATTGAAATAAAAGTCAACCATGAGCGGAAAAAGCATGTTATGTCAGTCACGTCTTTTTCATTCTTCAATCAAATGAAAGCAGAGGCAGCGTTTCCAGTAAGGTTCTGAACTGAGGCTTTCATTTTACAGCTTATGAAACATGTATGCAAATGAATGCAATATGATATGTAAACAACAAAATTGTTGTATGCTATATTATATGCTATAATTTTAATCTTTTTGGCTTAAGACTTCCGGTCTCATTCACTTCCATTAATTTTTAGACATTAAAAAAGGCTCGTTTTGCTGTTTGATGATGCAAACTAATATTTTCTTATTATATTATTCTACTTGGTCTGGAAAGCTTTCTGGTCAATACCCTTTAAATTTTGCCTTTTAAATAAGGTTAAAGAAGTGCACTTTAAAATACTTCACAAAATGTATCCTTGCAAAGCAACTTTATCGAAATTCATGGATATTGAGAGTACTTGCACATTTTGTAATATACATGAGGAAGACTTATCTCATCTTTTCTATAACTGTGATGCCTCTCGTAAATTTTGGAATGATGTTAGTGACATGTTATTTGGCCAAAGAAATGTTAATTACAGGCTATCTTTAAAAGATGTGATTTGCACTTTTTCACACACAAAAAGAACATTCGAGTATGTTGTTAACGTCTACATTTTACAAGGTAAATATTTTATACATAAACAGAAATTTGCGAAATGTGTACCAAAATATAATATTTTTTTTATTAGAAATGGAAAATCTGAAAAAGTCTCTAATGCAAATTAAGAACAAAAAGAATGATTTAATGTTAGTTTTCATGAAGGAATTTTTTTCTAGTTCTGATCCCCCGCTGTAGTCGATGAGTGTATCCTAAGTTATTATTTTAGTTTATATGTATAGAAGTATTTTGTAATATTTGTTTTTTTTATCTTATTTATTAATTTTTTATTAATTTTTTTTCTTTCTTTGGCAACTTTTCTCCTGTTATATATTACTTCATTACTTTTGATTCTTGTAACTATAGGAATGTTTATGGATATAATATATATCTCAATTGTTGTATTTTAACTTTATGTAATGTTTCAAAACTATAATAAAAAAAAAAATTCTACTTGGTCTGTATAGTCATGCAAACATTTGTTTGTAGAGCAAGTAGTTTGACCGTTTTCTGCCGTTTATTATTCCTAGTCATTTTTCTCAAATGCGACTGAATCGGAAGTTCTAAACAATCGCGAAAACAGGCGCACTTCCGCATTTTAAAATAAGGTCAATACTTTACAAAAAGTCAACATTTCAGCATTGCCATTGTCTTTTATCATATGCAGGAGACGCCCATGTACTGTGAGTGAGAGAGAAAATAAAATCTTAGATCTCTAAGGTAAAACCAGACACTCAAGACATAATCTTTAATCTTTAATGACTTATATTAAACATGTTGACAGAGGTTTGTGATATAATAATTAGAGCAGAGCATTAAGTAAATGTGTTTGTCTGTGAAGTGATCGATTTGTGGTAGCCTGCTATTTTTATTTGACAAAAGAAAAAAAAAACATGATTGGACAAACAGCATATGCTGGTTCTTAATAATAATTTTATATTAATCTGATCAGTTAACAGTTAATATTTGGGTAACGAGCTGCGATTGTCGGTTGGCAAAATTAACCGAAATGAGCATCCAGAGTAGACATTTCTTGTGGTCTCATAATTTGTCCATAGCTACACATAGTATTAATAAACATCTACTGTAGATGCATTCATGCTACTGGGGGAAATGTTTAGATGAATTAAAATATGCGCTGTGCTCTTTTCTTTCAGTAATATAAAACAACACACAAGAAAAAGAACATAAATTCGGATAGAATCGGATGATAGCGATATGAGTTTGCACAAGCTCTGCATTTCTCAAGCATTATTTACCAGCAAAATCACACTAATGTGATATTATGAAGTAATTTTGAGGCAATAAACTGTGTTTATAGTCTGGTTATGCGAGACTAGAGTTTCAAAGAATCTTTCCATGACCCATTTGTTGCATGTTACAGTACAAAATAGTCCTTTCGGCATTACCATAAACATTTCAAGCATGCGTTCCTTCAATAATAGAATAAAAAGTTACTGAAATGTGCCGTAGCATCACATCCATTGTATTGTCCTGGAAAACATGTTGAGTCCTTCACATAAAAATCAATCGACAGGCTTTCATCGCCAATCTAGGAAGTTGGTGAAGGTCTCACTCGTATTTCAAGTTTTTCACGTAGCTGTTTACTTTATCAATCTGCTCATAACATACAAGTATGTGAGTGTAACCGAAGTCAATTTATTGTACTTGCTGTAAATGCCAGACATTTATTGTCAACCCACAAATCTCACACTCATCAAGATCACCGTTTAGCACTGAGTCCATTCAGAGCAATTCAGACGACTCTCATTGTATATTGTGGGACGTCACCGTCACCTGTGGATGAGGAGGGACAGTGATTTAATTGCCTGTTAGTGGGATATTATGCAAAGTAGCGAGCGTCTCCTCCATGCCAAATGCCTCGCACTCGTTGGCCTTTGTCGGCTACAAAAAAAAAAAACGTGATTTCTTTTCCCTTCCTGACTCTGTCAATTTACCAGACGGACTTCCGTGCACGTTTTGTTTAATGGTTAGAGATAATGCAGCACAGGCTCCGTGATATTAAGCTAAATGAAAAGAGCATGGATTCATACCACACAGAAATTAAACTGCAATATGACAGCCATAAATCACCTTAAAAAGGAACCCACCTGGAATACCTCTTGATTAGGAGTTAAATAAAATGACCCAGAATTCTAGACCTTTAGTCAATCTCATATGAAAGTAGGCGCTCAGATTTTTTTTTTCCACCCTCCTTTTTTTTCCATGCTGGAGACACTCCTCGATCCAAATACGCACTTATTAAGTTCCCCAAGTTCAATTTGAAATGAGTTTCTAATTAACAAGTAAAGCCAAAGCTTTAAAATGTCAAATTTATTGTATTGCTATATCTCTGAAATTCAGAACTGAGGCCGAGTTCTACGGCGCCGTTGATAAGAGGCTTACATGGGCCGAATCTCAATGCTGATCACTCCGCTAACGACTTTGGTGGCCACTAGTTAAATTGGTTTCACCCTCATATTTGGGCCCGCTCGCAGAGATATGGGTTTTCAATGGTGGTAAGCAGTTTAGCTCGTCTTACAGGCGGAGGCCGATGCAAATTACCTCAGTTTTGTTTAATGTCGAACATTGCGAAAATCTACATTCAGCCCACCCGGCACGCTATATAAGCTTAGCTTAGACACACCTATCTTCCCCGTACGTTTGCTCTTTAAACCCTCATTGCATATCAAGGACACGGGAACACAGTATCTGATAATGCCATGCATTCATTACATTAATGAACCTAATATGAATAAGTGTCCCCCATCAAGCCGCGCTCATTAGCATAGTCATTAATATTAATATCAATGCAGGTTTACGTTACGCCGAAGACTGCATTCACAAATACAAAGAACTTCCTTCCAAGTGCTAAATGCGGTAATCTTTGCTTTGGCGACGTTTGATTTGTGAAATGTGAATCAACAGAGAAGGGTGACTGCGTTGGCTGTGTTTCACACATGAATATTACTCATATGCAGATCAGACTACGCTGTGGCTGCTCGTTTGAGGCTGGCCAGAAGGAGGGGTGGGAAGCCTTTGACTCCGTCCGCAGGAGATTGAGCAACCGAGACCATTCGCTCTCTTTCTGCCAGACACAGGCTATTATTATACATACAATAATGGAAGAAATGGGGAGCGCGCTTGATCGTGTGTGATGATTTTTTTTTTTTGATGAGGGCTTTAATTGGGTCTTTAATTATGTTAAAGACCTATATAATTCATCTCAAATAGGATGTACATTCCTGTGCTTAAAACAGTATCCTGTGACATTATTAATGCTAAAACAACTGCAATAAGTTACTTTGAAAATGTCAAATGCACAAATCTATGTTGCTGGATCTAGATTTTACGGGAAATTATATGGAATTTGTGGGTGTCACGATGGCGCAGTGGTTAGCATGATCGCCTCACAGCAAGTAGGTCACTGGTTTGAGCTCTAGCTGGGTCAGTTAGCATTTCTGTATGGAGCTTGCATGTTCTCCTTGTGTTGGCGTGGGTTTCCTCCGGGTGCTCCGGTTTCCTGTCACAATATGTGTGTGCAATAAAGGAACAAGCCGAAAAGAAAATGAATGAATGAATATATGGCATTTTTTCAAATATATGTTGCATAAATACAAAACAGTTTCCCAGAGATGGGTTGTGGCTGGAAGGGTATCTGCATGAAACATGCATACCTGTCAATATTGGTATGTGAAAATATGGGATATGCCCACCATAATAAGGGACCCCCCACCCCCACCCCTTCAAAGAAATCCCCAAATTACTAAATATGTTTATTTGGAGCTGTTTCGTTGTAGGGCGAAGCAGTGGGGCGCAGTAGGTAGTGCTGTCGCCTCACAGCAAGAAGGTCGCTGGTTCGAGCCTCGGCTCAGTTGGCGTTTCTGTGTGGAGTTTGCATGTTCTTCCTGCGTTCACGTGGGTTTCCTCCGGGTGCTCCGGTTTCCCCCCACAGTCCAAAGACATGCGGTACAGGTGAATTGGGTAGGCTAAATTGTCCGTAGTGTATGAATGTGTATGAATGTGTGTGTGGTTTCCCAGAGATGGGTTGCAGCTGGAAGGGTATCCGCTGCATAAAAACTTGCTGGATAAGTTGGCGGTTCATTCCACTGTGGTGACGCCGGATTAATAAAGGGACTAAGCCGACAAGAAAATGAATGAATGAATGTTTCGTTGTAAATAAACAGTTAAATGGTCAATAATATGTTTTATTATCATTTACAAAAGAAAAGGTAAATAGTATACATTAACAGCAAAAAATTAGCAAACAGTTCAGCTTATTAAAATTGATAGCTTTTATAAAGAATCAAGCTAACAAATCTCATCAGCCATTTCTTCACTGTATAACAAACACATTCTGATTAAAGAGAAACAAATTAATGATTTATTTAGATTTTTTTCCCCGTTTGATTACATTTAATAACAGAGGTGTCTCTTTAAAAATGCACACATCTAAAGTTATAATGAAAGCATTTGATTACTTTTCTAACTTTTTATGCTCATTTAGGACGAAATTAGTTGTGTTTGAAAAACAAACAAACAAACAAGATCATCATCTTTAGATGTTATTATTATTAGTTATGTCTTTAAGTCCAACACGCACCCAAAACCCAGACTTTCACTCCGCCTTCAAATCACGCGTACAGAATCCGTTTAGGAAAGAGCGTCTATCACTATGGAGTGCATTAGCTGACAGTCATGCAGAGCTATATGACTGTTTTGAGGATTGTATATGAAGGGGAGACGGCACCTGTAATGAAAAGGAAGGGAATCGCGCTGTTTTATGTTTATTTCAAAGTGTTTTCATGCTCAAACAAAGCGAAAGCATAGAACAGACTCTCATTTAAGAGTAAGGGCGTTCTCTGGTGGTTCGGCGGTATGGGTTGCATATAGGGAGGATCGACTCTTAATGTTTATCTACTACCCTTCAGAGAAAGACTGAAAATACGGGAGAAATACGGGAAAATACCTTTACAGGATAGAACTGGGATAGAACTGTAAAATGCGGGAGAACCCAAGGAAAAACAGGAGGGTTGACAGGTGTGAACATGTGCTGGATAAGTTGGCAGTTCATTCTGCTGTGGTGACCCCAGATTATTAAAAGGACTAAGCCAAAAAGAAAATGAAATGAAATACAAAATATATAATGAAATGTATGTTGTTTTGGATAAAACTGTGAAATGCATTTCCCTAACATTTCTTTCAAACATCCCCCACCGAATGCCAAAATTGAAATTGACTGCTGTTGCTAAATAATAAGAGCATGTCAAAAAAAATTGATTACTTGATTTTTAAATTGAGAGCTGATTTATTGTTTTGTTTATGATGTTTGTGACTTTTGCCGTTCTCAAACATCGTGTAAAAGTGACTTGCACAGAATACGAGTCAGACTCATATTCTTAATTTATATCTCAGATTATTATGTCAATGAACATTGATCTGGGGTGACACAGTGGCGCAGTAGGTAGTGCTGTCGCCTGAAAGCAAGAAGGTCCCTGGTTCGAGCCTCGGCTGGGTCAGTTTCCATTTCTGTGTCGAGTTTGCATGTTCTCTCTGTGTTTGCGTGGGTTTTCTCCCGTTTCCACCACTGTCCAAAGACAAGGTTAAATTGTCAGTACTGTATGAGTGTGAATGAGTATGAATATTTCCCAAAGATGGGTTGCAGCTGGAAGGGCATCCGCTGCGTAAAACATATGCTGGATAAGTTGGCGGTTCGTTCTGCTGTGGCGACCTCAGATTAATAAAGGGACTAAGCCAAAAAGAAAATGAATGGATGAATAAACATTGATCCAAGGCCGACACAGTGGCTCAGAGGTTAGCACTGTCGCCTCACAGCAAGAAGGTTGCTGGCTGAGCCAGTTGGCATTTCTGCGTGGAGTTTGCATGTTCTCCTGAGCGGGTTTCCTGCGGGTGCTCTCGTTTTGAACATTATTGAGCATGTCTGGGGTAAGATGAAGGAGGAGGCATTGAAGATGAATCCAAAGAATCTGCAAGAACGCTTTCTTTGCCATTCCAGATGGTTTTATTAATAAGTGATTTGAGGCATTGCAGAGATGTATGGATGCAGTCCTTCAAGCTCATGATGGAGTCAGACACAATGTATGCACAAAGTCAGACCTTACTGTCCTAAGTAAATAATTAAAATTCAAGGCATGATCATATTTTATTTTGGTAAAATAACCATAATCTAGAGGCTTTTGCTTTTCATATAAGCCACTTATGCCAAATGATCGACTAGAAGTCAAGTTATTATTTGTTGTTCCTAAAACTTGGAGACAAGACGTTTTTTCAGGTGTGTGTTAAGTGTATGGTAAACATGTTGAGTGTGTCACTTTTGGGGGAACAAATGCAGATTGTTTCCTTTGAGGGTTGGGTTTAGGTGTAAGGGGTAAATTAATTACACCAATGAGAAGTCCCTGTAAAGATTTAAACCCAAGTCTGTGTATGTGTGTGTGTTCACATGCTGTTCTGGATATTCTACTGTCAGGTGACATTTAAAAGGCCTTTCACAGCCTTGATTATAAAGTCGATCTTCCCCATCATAGCATCTTAAATTCATTTAACAGACATACTGTTTAGTAAAAGCAATAAACTCACACACATCAGAGCAGCTGCAGAGAATTCATTTGAGCAATCAATATGAGTTAACCCTCATGTTCTGTAGGGGGTCCGACCGACGCCGAGGCCTTTTAATATGTCAGAAACACATTTAACATTAAAGATTCTACTTGATACTTCATGACTTTTCTTAATCTTATGAGAACTGATTATAAGCTTCTACTGTGATTGCATGCTTTATGAATCACATTTGTGCTATTTTTCCTGCCACTTTGCATTTATTGCATTTTTTTCTACAGTATTTTAATTAAGCTTGACCCCAAACACAACTGTGTTACTATAGCTTATGCACTGAAAATGGACTCAATTGTTTACAGTAGAGGGTTAAAGCTTCAATAATATCTGCTGAATGGGATTTGATTAGGTTGGAGGAGCATATTAACTAATTTAAAGAGGTTAAGTTTTAAACCACTGTGTGAAGTTTATTTATAAACTAATTTCGAGAGGATCACATGCTTATGATTGACCACGGCTTTTCTTGCATTAGCTATCATATGATTTACCAATTAGACGAATCCAAACGCACATGAATAACCAGATTTCCTTACCTTAGTCATCTTTGCCATGAAAAATGCCCCCATCCACCCATACTCCTCCTCCTTTTTCCTTCACTTATCCAGGACATGGCGGCACGGCAGCTCAGTGGGTAGCACTGTTGCCTCACAGCTAGAACGTTGCTGGGTTGAGTCTCAGCTGGGCCACCAGGCGTTTCTTTGTGGAGTTTACATGTTCTCCCTGTGCCCGCATGGGTTTCCCCAGGGTACTTTGGTTTCCTCCCACAGTCCAAAGACATCTAGTATAATGGCCCGTTTCCACTGAGTACAGTACGATACGGGTCAGTATGGGTCACCTTTATCAGGCTTGCATTTCTACTGCCAATGGTACATTTTTGGTGGGCGTGGTGTACAACAAAGTTTAGTCAACATCATTCTCGCTCAAGGAAATGTCAAATTAAAGCTGTATGGGTCATCCACATGTCATATGAGAAGCACTTCTCACAAAACAGATGCTTTATACACTTAAATGCTTCTGTGTAAATGTTCATTACTAACCTTCTACGAACATGATTTGATTATAACTGCAATCCATGTTAGTGCCAAATAGCCTACTGCAATGTCTGCATTTATATAAAATAAATAAATAAAGGCAACATATATGAACACTTACAGCCCCTTACAGTCTCCGATATGTTACCAATTACAGAAAAACTACACACAGTGTACATTAGCCCATATTTGGGTTCAAAAACAACACACAACATATAGCTCAGTCAGTGCAAACCTCGCATCTGTATCTTTAATCTTTACCAGCACATGTAAACTTTTGTTTAAAACTAATTCCATCATTCCCTAGTTAATAATAGTCTAAAAAGTGATGATTATAATTAAACATGGCAGTTTGTTCATGTTTTTAGGTTGCTGAAAAAATCATTTGCTCCTTTGTTTTTCTGGCTTCTCCTTTGTTTTTTCACGCGTCACTCTTGTGTTTGTCTGTTTCTGAAAGGATCCGATGTCAGAAGCACTTCAATGATCACTGAAGTTCCTGTAGCACGTTATTATCATCATCTCAAGAAGTTTGTTATTTCAAATATAGACGCACACGCATACGAGCTGGAGAAAGTGAAACTGCTCACACTTTTAGACGGCATCGTAAAACAACAACAGGACACAGCAGATTTTGTTCTTCTTGGCTTTGTGTCTGTTCTTCAAGACGACGACAAGGTTTGTTTGAGCTCGGGTCAAACATGGCTTGTTATTATATGTATATAATAATACAGTGTAATGTCTCGGCTGTGTTTTTAAAAATGGCGGTTTTATAGTTTTCTTTCCGCTGGCTTGTACACAAGCGAGTGACGTATCTCTGTAAACCAATATCAATTAGCTGCGCGTCTATCTCTGCCTTTTGGTACACTTTTGTTGTGCAAGGTACCCTTTGCAAAGGATTCCCAAAAAGTGGTACGGTACGGTTCACTTAGTGGTATCTTTTGACATTGGAAATGTCTATAAAAGCTTATTGAATCGTACCATACCATACCACTCAGTGGAAACGGGCCAAAAGTGAATTGAATAAACCAAATTGAAGTATATAAGTGTTTTAGGACTGGGCATTCACCGTTTAACCATATTACAGAATCCCAAACAAGCTTATAATCAAACATCAGCTTAGTGTGAACTCTTAAAAATATTTGTAGACATTATTTCTAGAGAAACAAGCAGTATGTTTTGCCATTATATGCATTATTGTTTTGCAAATTGTAATTTATTTTTTAATGCAAGATATTCAGAGTATAGCAACCAAACACTTAATACAAGACATAAGACATAAAAATAATGACCGTTTAATTTTATTTAAGGATTAAAATACAAATCCAATTAGATCAATTTGTTTGGTCAACAAAGCAAGTCTCTCATATAATATATCTAATAAAAGGCACAAAATATTACTATAAAAATATTATAGACATTTCCGTATTAGTTAATAAAATGACTGAAATGAATATAAAATAGAATTAATATATATTTACACACATTTACATAAGATATCTGTAGATTACTGCACTGACAGATTCCATGTGGGCCTAATTATAACCAGTAAAACACATGCAAACAAAGATGATTGAGTCATTTTTACAACACTGTTACTCTTTTAAATCACCAAAATGTTTGGCTGTATGGGTTTAGAACATTGAATTTTCAGGTATTTGAAGCACAGTATCTGTAAAATAAATCAGACATCATGTGATCTCTGTAGTTTTAACACAAGAGGGCCTTTGGTACCATCTTGCGCTGTGGCCCAAGGGTTCCTCTTAGCATGCTTTGGCATTGGCAGCCAAAGAGATGCGCTTTTACATGCCAGCCGAGGTCACTCAGATTTTCGAAAGTGGGCAGCCTCTCTCTTTTTTCCCAGCTGTTTCCAATCAGCTGGCCTCTTCTCAGCCCATTTCTTGTTTTTTTTCTCTGTCAGAATGCTGGAGTTACTACACCAGATACCAATATTAGCACAAAAGCTTAAGCAACCAATCTAAGTATGAAAATATTACATTTGTTTTATTCAATCACTCATTCATTTTCTTTTCAGCTTTGTCCCTTTATTAATCTGGGGTCACCACAGTGCAATGAACCATACATTGATATAAGTGTTTCATATTATTAAAAGGTAAAATGTGTACTTTTGGTTTCTGATGTGTAGAAAAACACTGACTCTTTGTTGATTTTCATTCTATCCAGCACAGCAACACTGAAACAAACAATAGCTCCAGTTTTGAGGCGGGGCTACCACTTTTTCCGACTTGCAACAGAAAGGGTAAGTGTTCTGGAAACCAGATGGTGCTGTCATTTTATGTTAAGGATTCTTTGTTTTATATCAATTTTAAGTTTTCCACCATGGTTTTTAACTACTTTATTATTTATAAACATACCAATGTATGTATTTTTTAAATTGTTGGACTTATTGAACAAGCATATTGATAATAGTAGTTTATATTATTTCAAGGTTAAATTAATTATTCTCAGAGATGGGTTACAGCTGGAAGGGTATTTGCTGCATGATAACTCACTGGATAAGTTGTTGTTTTTTTCCGCTGTGGCGACCCCCGATTAATAAAGGGACTAAGCTGACAAGAAAATGAATGAACGAATGAAAATTAATTATTATATTATCATAAGGTAAAATAGGGTGACATGGAGGCTCAGTGGTTAGCCCTGTTGCCTCATAGCAAGAAGAATGCTGGTTTGATTCCCAAATGGGTCAGTTGGCATTTCTGTAGGGAGTTTGCATGTTTTCCCCATAGGCGTGGGTTTCCTCCAGTTGCTCCGGTTCCCCCCAGTTTAAACACATGCGCTATAGATAAATTGAAAAAACTACATTGGTCATAGCGTATAAGTGTATATATATGAGAGTGTATGGGTGTTTTCCAGTACTGGATTACAGCTGGAAGGCCATCCGCTGTGTAAAACAGATGCTAAATAAGTTGGTGTTTCATTCCTTGAGCAACCACTTAGGAATAAAGGGACTAAGCTGAAGGAAAATGACTCAGTGAAGGTAAAATGTGTATTCGTTTCTGAGATGTATGAGGGAATCTTGCTTGTTATCATTCCAACCAGCCTTATGGTTTAGTTTGGGGGCGGGGCCACTGTTTTTTTCAACTAGTAGCAATAGGAGTAAATTTTTCTATTCTTTTATTTTTCCCATTTTTGTGGGTGGTTAACTCTTAAATTAACATGTTTTAGTTTTAGTTTTAATTTATTTTATTTTCTACATTCAACTGTTTACAACTGTGAAAATAACATTGATCTAGGATTTACTCAACATAGGCTCATTCTGAAAACATAGCCCTCTATACCAGTGGTTCTCAAACTGTGGAACGTGTACCACTAGTGGTACGCAGGCTTCCTTCTAGTGGTACGCGGAGGAATGAAATATGTCATGTACATGCTACACACATTTCAAAATTAATCAAAAATGATGTATATAATATGTCATATATGACATATAACCTATATTTCTGATATAATCTGCCACGTTTTTTAAATGTGCAGAGTTGTAGCTGCTTTACTGGGCCTACTGCGCTACTGTATTTCAATACTGCTCATTTTGGTGGTACTTGGAGAGACAATATTTTTCTGAGGTGGTACTTGATGAAAAACGTTTGAGAACCACTGCTCTATACATTGCTGGAGATCGCAACTTATGTAGCCAGAAGTATGTATGGCTGCATTTTGTTTTTTAAACGAAGACTCTGGGGTGGTATAGCACCATTTGATTTCTTAGGGACGGCTTTCACGTTGTTACCAGTTTGTACAGATGCTCGCAGCATAGGTCGGCAGACTTGAGACGCAGACAGGGGTTTGGGTTCACGTCTGGTGAGGAAGGGTTCCAGAAAGCAGCTCAAAGTAAAGCAAGATCAAAGCAAAAGCTAAAAAATAAAATAAACTAGTAAATAACAGTGTGAGAATATGGTAAAATCTGAGCACGTGGTAAAAATCAGGGTGCTTTTCTTTTTTTGGATTGCTTTTGAAAACTCTGTCTGTTGGGTTTATGGAAATGGGTGGGCAGGTCAGTCGGTCCTTTTTAAAACATTATCGGTTGGGTTTAGGGATGGGTGTGTGGGGGGAATCGGTCGGTCAGTCAACCAATCATTCAGTAGACAGCGGCCTCTGGTGGATTTATACAAGAACAGCAGGCGCAAATGGCACTCGCGAAAGAAATTTGAGATCTGAAAAGGCATGCACAGCAGCCTCTGGTGGATTTGCGAAAACAAAAACTGCAAAAAACATAGCTCCTGTGACGACTTTGGCACTCTCCAGAAGTGTATACAGGAGTACATTTTAGGAATGATCCTGGGTTGGATTTACTAGTTTAAATTTCACAGATGAAAGGGCACTTCAGAAATCCTTATTTTATTTTCCACCCATTTTAACATTGTATATCAAATTATGAGTGGAAATCTCTCAGAAGACAACAATGGAGACTAGAGATTGTCTACTTCAACAATTGTGACATTTCAATCTTGTAATTTAGTACTGTATTACAGTCCAAATATGAAATGATATCGTTTTAACATAATAGTCCGGAGTCCTCAGGGTAATTTTCCAGTTCCGCCCCCCCTCGACGGGCATTCATAAAGACATATATTAAATGTGACGGTTGGCAATATTCACTAAAGAACAGTTGTACCTCAAGGATCAGAGATGATTCATCACAACGTCGAAAAACGCAGGAGACGAGGCGTGCTAAAACCATCCAATGCAAATTAGTCCGATTTACAATCGTGTATTCTTCTACAGACCATTGCTAAATGGTCAGGCTAGCTAGTCACAGATATTAAAATAAATTATGTCTAATTTGAATTTTAGTCACGGTACATTAACTAATAGAAAGTTATTAACATTTCAAGAGAGGAGGGAAAAAAAAAGCTTTTGCCTGCAAAATTAACAGTGGCTGGGCCTGACCTGTGCCGCGCACAGTTTGATCACTGTAATGACAGCCTAATGGCATATTTACATTTAAATCTCTGTAGCTAATATGGGATTCAGAATGGGACGCTAAGTCAAGGATTATTTGGTGTGGCCTGCTGGCCCCTCCGAGAGAATTTCTTCACTTCAATCCTTGGCAGAAACTTCTTATTTCATGACTATTTATACCAGAAGCCTCTGCGGTCTTGCCAACCCCTCCCATGTCCTAATGTGCTCTTTGGTGCGTATCTTTTATCTGCGCTCCTCTCTTCTCTCTTCCTCAGTCTTTAAAGGCAATTATCATCGCCCCGCTCCTCGTTAGATGAATGAAATTGCACACGGAGAGTGACGGCTGTTCGTTCACAGCCCTCCAAATCCGCCAGCCTTTAGAAAAAGCTCCATCGTTTTCTTGCATTTTAAACAACCTTCTTTATGTCTCTATGTTATTTTCAGCAGGCGTTGTCGATGATTTGATTTCTCAGCTGAGAATTTTTTAAGGTGTGCTCCTATCCAAAAAGAAACAAAAAGCCTGTGATCTATATGATCGGCAAAATACTTAAACAACTGAGGCTTGTCAAAACAGCCTGATGCGTTTGGCAGGTTTCACAAGCGAGCGCCGCGAACACGACCTGTACGTTTAAATGCAAAGACAGGCAGAGAGATGTGAGACATTCAAAGAATTTCCTTGAATTTTTTTTTTAAAGATACACTTCGCGAGTTGATAAAATAAGAGAGGTCAATTGGTAAAAAAAAAAAGGTCTTCGGATAAACTAGAAAGAGAAGTGATGTGAAAAACTGACTGGTGTGAAAAAAAAATTCTGTCAAAAATTGAAAGCATTTGAAATCTCAACCGTGGTTAAAGATTAGATCCATCAACATCATCTTCTCATGCCACAAAACCTAATCAAAACACAAGGCATTCCTTAAGCTTACCTGTTCAACCTAAAAAAAAAGACCAATCTGGATGATGTGTATAGTAAAAGCAGAAGTGACTAACTTTAAACGCTTAAAAGGCCTGGTTTATCTGGCCGATTCATCTTGTTTTCCACATGTGCTCTTTGCGGGAGGCTGTTTAAAATAAAGCTATTACAGCGAGCCGCGCCGCAGCTGATGCTATCAGACTCTGACATTCTGCAGGTGGGGGAATGTGACGTGTATTTAAAAATGCAAAATGACATCTAGTGTTTGCGTGCGAGCGTGTTTCTCAGACCCCGAGTGTAGCCGGCCATCTGTTGATCTGGTCACATGAGCTGAGAGCTGGCAGGAATGGACGCACAGCCTCTGCGCACGTGAGAGGAGCGGAGAAAAGAGAGAAAATTAGGGGGGGAAAAAGAGGAGACAAGGTGCCATGAGGGGGAATTAAGAGATGAGAAATGAAGAGGGAAGAGTTGAGAAGAGGGGAAATGAGATGAGGAATAAGAAGAGCATTTAGAGTTCGAGAAATAAGGAGAAAAAATAAAATATCACAGATAAAATGGAAATAATTTTTTTTAAAAATTGAAAAATTGTCATACTTTACAGTAAGGTTTTAATAATGTTAGCAATTGAATTTACCTACATAAACTAACGATAAACAACTTTATTATAATTAACTAAGATGAAGAAATACTATAATAAATCTGGTGTTCATTGTTTGTTCCTGTTAGTAAATACATGAACTACTACAAATTTAATAAAGAGCTACTTGAAATAAAAGGGAAAAAATTGAGTAATTGTAAATGGAGGGTGAAATCTGAAGTAAAACGCAAATGAGAACACAAGAGAAAGAAGGAGAAACAATGAGAAACAGGAAAAATTAGCAGAGAAGAACATTTTAAGAACATTAAAGTGTTGAAAAGAGAAAATTGACAATCGGTTAAAAATGGATAGATGATGAATGAATGAATGAATGAATGAATGAATGAATGAATGAATGAATGAATGAATGAATGAATGAATGAATGAATGAATGAATGAATGAACGAATGAATGAATGAATGAAATTTGAAAAACTAAATTTGAGAGAAAATTAAAAATAAGGAAGAGCAAAGGTAAAAGGAGAAATTCAGTGTAGAAGAAAATAAAATTAGGAAGAGAAATAGAAAAGAAAAAGGAGAAAATAGAATTAAAGAGATTTTAAAAAGTCTGAGGAATGATAAAGAAAATACGAAATGAGGGTAAAATAGAGGATAAAAGTGAACAACAATATGTGAAGGAGTCAGGGGTGGAATGATAGACTAATAATAGAGAAAAAAAGAAATGAAGAGGAAAAAGCAAGGAAGTCCAGAAATGAACAGAGAAAAATAAAACAAAGAGCTTTAAATTAGAGATAAGAATAGAAGATAAAAAATATTTAAAAAAGAGTAAAGTAGAACAGAAGAAAAGAAAAGGGAAGTGGAAAGGAGATGAGAAAAGAAAAGAAGTGGGGAGAAGAGAGAAAAAAGAATAGAAAGGTAGAATAACAAAAGAAAGTAGAACAAAAGATAAGGGGAAATGATGAGGATAAAAGAAGAGACGTGGGGAGAAGAGAGGAGAAGAGAAAGGAAATGGAGAGGAGAAAAGAAGTGGAGAGACGAAAAGAGAAGTGAGATGATGAAGAGAAGAGAGAAAAAGAAGAAACGGCAAGAGAATTGGAGAGAAGAAAAAAAGTGTGGATAAAAGAAGAGAAAGAGAGGAGAAGAAAATATTAAGGAAATCGAGAGAAGAAAAAAGTGGGAAGAAAAGAAGAGAGAAAAATAGAAGAAAATAGAAGGGGGAAAGAGGAGAGAAAAAGAGAAGGGGAATAAAGAGGAGAAGAAAAGACATAAAATAAAAGATAAGGAAAATTAAAGAGTATCGAAGAAGAGAAGTGGGGAGAAGAAAGAAAGAGGGAATGAAGAGGAGAAAAGAAGAGAAGTGGGGAAAAGAAAGAAAGAGGGAATGAAGAGGAGAAAAGAAGAGAAGTGGGGAGAAGAAAGAAAGGGGAATGAAGAGGAGAAAAGAAGAGAAGTGGGGAGAAGAAAGAAAGATGAATGAAGAGGAGAAAAGAAGAGAAGTGGGGAGAAGAAAGAAAGGGGAATGAAGAGGAGAAAAGAAGAGAAGTGGGGAGAAGAAAGAAAGGGGAATGAAGAGGAGAAAAGAAGACAAGTGGGGAGAAGAAAGAAAGATGAATGAAGAGGAGAAAAGAAGAGAAGTGGGGAGAAGAAAGAAAGAGGGAATGAAGAGGAGAAAAAAGAGAAGTGAGGAGAAGAAAGAAAGGGGAATGAAGAGGAGAAAAGAAGAGAAGTGGGGAGAAGAAAGAAAGAGGGAATGAAGAGGAGAAAAGAAGAGAAGTGGGGAGAAGAAAGAAAGAGGGAATGAAGAGGAGAAAAGAAGAGAAGTGGGGAGAAGAAAGAAAGAGGGAATGAAGAGGAGAAAAGAAGAGAAGTGGGAAGAAGAAAGAAAGAGGGAATGAAGAGGAGAAAAGAAGAGAAGTGGGGAGAAGAAAGAAAGATGAATGAAGAGGAGAAAAGAAGAGAAGTGGGGAGAAGAAAGAAAGAGAGAATGAAGAGGAGAAAAGAAGAGAAGTGGGGAGAAGAAAGAAAGAGAAGGGAAAAGGAAGAAAAAAAGAATAAAAGTGAGATGAGAAGAGAAGAGAGAGAAAAGAAGAGACCAGAAAAGAGGTAGAGTTAATGAATATAGAAGGAAAATAAAGAAGAGAAATAAAGAGAAGCGGGGAGAAGGGAAGGGGAGAGAAGAGAAGAGAAGAGAAGAGAAGAGAAGAGAAGAGAAGAGAAGAGAAGAGAAGAGAAGAGAAGAGAAGAGAAGAGAAGAGAGGAGAAGGTTGTGATATTGACCTTATTCTTCAATGTGGAAGTGCACTCGTTTTCGTGATTGTTTTAGAACTGATTCAGGTGCCATATGGGAGAAATGACTGGGAATAATAAACGGCAGAAAATAGTCAAACTGTTTGCATGACTAAACAGACCAAGTACAATAATATAATAAAACAATATCAGTTTGCAACATTAAGCTGTATTTAATCTCTAAAAATGAATGGAAGTGAATGAGACTGGAAGTCTCAAGCCAAAAAGATTCAAAGGGCTGCGCCCGCTCGTACGTGAGGAATAAGGTGAATAGAAACTCCACAAGAAAAAGCAATATGGCGGAAGAGTGACCACTGCGGAGAGACAATGTCACATTACTGATTAAAGCTCTTCAGAAAACACTAAAAATGAATATCATAAGCGCACACAGAGTGGCCATTAGGGTCCTGTAATGTGACTCTGGAGGGCCGTGATGGATGTCCAGTGGCTCCAGGGCCTTATTTGCACACAGGCTGTTATTAGAGCAGCGCTGGAGGCACAGTGATGGAAAGATGGCTTTTTATTAGTGTAACGCGCTCAGAGGTGAACACAAGCCATCACTATCGGCAGGACGCTTCTCCATCCAGAAATACTCACAGCACTGCTGCTGAGAGGGAGGAAAATCAATGCTAATTCATATAATATAAAGAGAATGACCAATGAATCAGAATTAGGGTCTACGATCACACACTGCACTGAAAATAAAAGATCCATTAGATTTACTCATCTTTTTTAAGGTATGTGATTGCAAACTTTATATGGGCTGAATTTAAACAAACAAATTAGGTGGAACATTACTATTTTAAATTAGTTTGTTTAAATTCAGCCCATATAAATGGTTTGCAACCACTTACAGTACCTTAAAAACATTTATTAAATACAAGTAACCTTTTATTTTCTGTGCACTGTATTTTGGTGCAAATCTTTTATCTATTACAGTAGGGGTGTTAAATAGTTCAAAACATAAAATTATGATCATTTTAATAACTTAAATGTTAACTGAAATCAAATAAAGTATATAGGATAAAGCTCATTTCAAAACATTAGTTGCCGAGGAAATATTTTAATTTTCAATTTAATTAATAAAAATAATAATAATAATAATAAAAGAAATAATAATAATAATAATATTAGAAATAATAATAATATAAATAATAATAATATAAATAAAAATAATAATATAAATAATAACAATAATATTATTAATAATAATAGTAATAGGATAATAATAATAATAATAATAATAATAATAATAATAAAAATAATAATAATAAATATTAATAACAATAAAATAAATTATAATAATAGTAATAGAATAATAATGATAATAATAATAATAACAACAATAATAGGATGATAATAATAATAATAATAATAATAATAATAGGAAGATAATAATAGAAATAATAATAATACTAATAATAATAGGCAAATAATAATAATAATAATTACTTACATTTATAAAGCGATTTTCTTGACAAACAAAGCACTGCCCTGCTTAGCTTCAGTGGGTGACCATGAAAGTTTCAGAGAGCTAGCTGCCGGCTGATTAAAATGTTTTTTTTGTTTTTTTTTTTATGTAAATGTTAAAAAAAAAATACAATTACAAAAACACAACAAAACTAAACTAAACAAATGAATAAAACAAAAGTGCAAAATACAAAAATAGCATTGCTTATAAGTTTAGTTTTACTTGACATACTGTACTAAAATAAAATTAATGAAATTGGACAAATAGATAATAAAAAACTAACAGAAATACATCAAATTCAATTCCGCTTGAACCTAAATATATTATCTTTCTATTTTTAAAGATGTTTAGTGGCACAAATATTTTTTTTACTAAATATATTCATTTATTCATTCATTCATTTTCTTTTCGGCTTAGTCCTTTTATTAATCTGGGGTTATCACAGCGGAATGAACCGCCAACTTATCCAGCATATGTTTTATGCAGTGGATGCCCTTCCAGCTATAACCCATCCCTGGGAAATACCCATACATTCACAGTATGTCTGATAATATTTTTTCTTCTGGAGAAAGTCTTATTTGTTTTATTTCGGCTAAAATAAAAGCAGCTTTGTAAGTTTTTAAAAACCATTTATTTGCCCCTTTAAGCTATTTATATTTTTTGGTATTCTACAGAACAAACCATCGTTATTCAATAACTTGCCTAATTACCCTAACCTGCCTAGCTAACCTAATTAACCTAGTTAAGCCTTTAAATGTCACTTTAAGCTGACAGCTAAAACTTTTGTTTAAAAACATGTTGAAAAAAAATCTTCTCTCCGTTAAACAGAAATTAGGGAAAAAAAATAAAGGGGGGGGTGGATTTAGGGAGGCTAATAATTTTGACTTCAACTGTATGTGTATGCGTGTTGAGTCTCTGTTGTCAGGCTCTTCTCTCTCAGCTGCTTTTCCTCCTCCTCTTATGAGGGGTTCTCTCTGGCATAATCACTAGAAAATACAGGTGTTTATTTATGATTGGACCACTGACCATCCGCCGGTGTCTCCACTTGCTCTCCCCCCTTTTTGGGTGTTCGATAATGCCTTCTGCACCACAAACACCTATATATAGTTCAACTTTTAGGAAAATAAATAAAAGAAAATAAAGTAAACATTAAATAATGTACAAAATATATACAATTAATGTCAATCTGATGAAACTATAATGTTTATGTTTTTATTTAAAATGAGACCCAAATGCACACTAGCCGGCATGATCGCATGTGTCCACCATGCAAATTAAGCTCTCCCTGCATCCACTTTTCTACTTATATTCCAGCTGATGTCAAATCTAGATCTAAAGTGAAACCCGTTTTGGAGTGCCGCGTTTCTCCATAAGCCGGTCATATTGCTTCTCCTTCTTGATCAAAGCGCGCGTCATATCAGACAGTCTCCTAAACTAAAGCCATTTCCCTGTAAAACACTTTTTATGTATGGTTTTCACATTCTCAAACATAGATTTACTCCCTGGCTTTGCTCGCTCCCCCCCTTTGACAGCGCTATTGCATTCTCCCGCTTTTTATCTTCTCACATTTTAGGAGAATGAATTGCCCATCGCTGTCACTGGGCTCTGGCCGAGAATTCATTTTTGTGGGTCAAGTGTTTCAGAATGTCATCTCTGACAGGAACCATCCAACACGATGAATACGGGTACAGACCTTGGCTCGCCTCATCCTCCCATCACAGAATACACAAATACAAGGCCTCTGCCACGAACATGTCCACTCGATGGTGGGCAGCATGCAGAAAATAACCACAATAAAACGCCACAAAGCAGGGAGGATTTATATGTAGAAAACGACTGACATATTTCAACCTCGCCTTTGTGCAGCTGCCAACGAGGCTGTACATTGAACAGATTTCAGAAGCTTTTAATAAAAAAAGGTCCCTTGAAGGAGCTTTCCTGATTTTTGTGTATTTTATTTTGTTGGAACAGTGATGTGTTGATTGGGAATGGGTCATGGTGGACATCAGGCAACTAGTATGAGCACACATATTTTATTTTATTATTATTTCATTGCACATGATCGAATGCTGGACAAATTTGTCACTGTGATGAACCAGGATAATCATCATGATACAGCCCTTTTAGAGCAAGATTAATTCAATCCCGGTGTTACAGAGAAAGATGCAGGAAGTCATTATTACCAACAGTGATCAGATATTTTCCAAAACAAAAAACAAAAAACAAAGATAAATTCTTCACTTAAGAATCACACAGTGTAAACATAATGACAGTAAATAATATTTGACTAGATAAGATGCTAGTATTCAGCTTTAAGTGACATTTAAAGGCTTAACTAGACTAATTAGGTGAGATAGAGTACAGTAGTTAGGTAAGTCATGATGGTTCTGTAGACAATCAAAAAATATTGCTTAAGGGGTCTAATAATATTGACCTTAAAATGTTTTTTTTTTAATTAAAAACTGCTTTTATTCTAGGTAAGGCAAGTTTATATATATATATATATATATATATATATATATATATATATATATATATATATATATATATATATATATATATATATATATATATATTTATATATATATATATATATATATATATATATATATATATATATATATATATATATATATATATATATATATATATATATATATATATATATATATATATATATATATATATATATATATATATATATATATATAGCACATTTCATACACAGTGGCAATTCAAAGTGCTTTACATAAACAAGAATAAAAGAAAGAAGTATAAGAAAAATTAAAACAAATAATAAAAATAATTTAAAAAAACTGATAAAATGTAATATAAAAGAATGCAAAAGAAGAGAAAAAAACATAATAGTGCACAGTGCTCATTCAGTAGAGGCACAGCTAAACAGATGTGTTTTCAGTCTTGATTTGAATGGGCTACTGTTAGAGCACATCTGATCATTTCTAAAAGAAAGCTGATTCCAGCAGCGGGGGGCATAGTGGCTGAAAGCTGATTCTCCCTGCTTTGACTGGACTCTTGGAATTTCTAGTTTATATGATCCTAAAGATCTGAGTGATCTGTTGGGTTTGTATTCAGTGAGCATATCTGTAAGGTATTGAGGTACTAGGCCATTTAGTGATTTATAGACAAGTTGTAATATTTTAAAATCTATTCTGAATGTAACTGGCAGCCAGTGTAAAGACCTGAAGACAGGTGTGATGTGCTCTGATTTCCTGGTTCTAGTCAGAATCCTGGCCTTAGTGTTCTGGATGAGCTGCAACTGTCTGACTTTCTTTTTAGGAAGACCAGTGAGGAGGCTGTTACAGTAATCCATCCTGCTGCTGATAAAAACATGAACAAGTCTTAACTGGAAACAAAGCATCTGATTCTTGCAATGTTTCTGAGATGACAGTGTGCTGATTTACTACTGCTTTGACATGACTATTGAAACTCAGATCTGACTCCAGAGCCACACCAAGATTCTTGACCTTATTTTTTGTTGTTTGACCCTTAGTGCCAAGGTACGCATTCATCTTGAGAACTTCATCTCTGTTCCCAAACGCAATCACTTCAGTTTTATCTTTCTAGTCGAAATAAAACAAATAAAACTTTCTCCAAAAGAAAAAAAAGGTCACACTTTACAATAAGGTTCATTAGTTAATGTTAAATAATGCATTTACTAAGATGAACAAACCATGAACAATACATTTACTATTGTATTTGTTCATGTTAGTTAACGTTAATGAAATTACCAACCCGGGCTCATTGTGGAAACGTAGTCCCGCGGACGTTTCTGGAGACCGCTGAATACGTCCCGGCGGGTACGTACGGCTGCAGTTTTTGTTTTCGCAAATCCACCTCAGATGCCTCTCGCGGGCGCGAACCGTGAACCCGCCAGAGGCCGCTGTCCGACTGACCGGATGATTGACTGCACGACCGGCCAATCGGCCGACTCGCCCTCCTCCTTCCCTGAACCCAACCAATTTTACCGATCGACCCGCCCGCCCGCTCGCTTCCCTAAACCAGAGCAACAGTTCACAAAAGCCGTCCAAAAAAATAAAAGCCCTGATTATTTTTTTTTTATTCCACCCTGTTTTCGGATTTCGCCGCGGGGATTCTGTTTTTGTCTTACCTGATTGCTGGGACTGCTCTTCCCCAGACTCGAAACCGGTCACCATGGTCGACCCCTCTCCGCATCTCGAGCCTGCCGACGTACACGCTTAGCTGAGTGGACAAACGGGTTGCAGCGGGGAAGCCCTCCACAAGGAGGTAAGGCAAGTGCGAAAGGGAACAGCGTCACACCGCCCCGCAGCGTTCGCTTGAAAAAAATAAACGCGGCTGTACGTACCCCCCGGGACGTATTCCGCTGTCTCCAGAAACGTCCGTGGGACTACGTTTTCAGAATGAGCTTGGGTTGGAAATTACAGTAGTTCATTGATAGTTCACGTTAAGTCATGGTGCATTAACTAATGTTAACAAGCATGGGCTTGACTGTTAATAATGCATTAGCAAATGTTCAATTATGATTAATAATTGCTGTACATGTGTTGTTCATGATTAGTTCATGTTAGTAAATGCATTAACTAATGAACCTTATTGTAAAGTGTTACCGGAAAAAATATTATAGGAAATACTGTGAAAAATTCGTTGCTCAGTTAAGTATTATTTTTGAAATATCTGTAGGAAAAAAAAAATTAAATCACAGGAGGGCGATAATATTTTGACTTCAACTGTATTCAATGTAAATCTTCACATTGACAGAACCAACACTTACAATCTAAAACATCTAAAATGCTAGTGTTTTCAATGTCTTTGCTTCATCCCCTTGGGCGCTGGTAATGAAGCTGAGGCCGTGTGACAGAATTCAGCAATTACATCAGCCGTAGTGTGGCTTTAGACATCGGCCGGCGTCTCTAATGGAGGAGGCTCTGCTGAAACACGCTTCTCTCAGCGAGAAACAGACGCGCAGCCAACAGGAGGCTGGGGGGCTTCAGAGGGGCCGCGCGCTCTCTAATGCGATCCGACTGTAACGGACAATCTATTTACAGGGTGCTCTGGGGAACTAATAAACAAATGTTGAGTAATTTCAGCCAGCAGTAATTACCCTTGCAGCTGACAAGGAGAGTGTGATAGTTTCTCCTTCACCCCGCACCCTGAGCAGGAGGCTGAGGTCCCAGCCAGTGAAACATACACATGGATCTGAGCCAAAAAGCCAGTCCTGCAAGATCACTTGACTTTACCACAGTCGGGCGCAGAGTCCAGCCAGCAGAGCCCGAGATACCGCCAGACGCTTTGTGCTGAGAATGTGCATTGTGAATGAACAGCACAGCAATATTAGCTTGATTTCTGGTGGTGTGATTGTATAAATATTAATGGATGAAGTGAGCTAGTCTTTAATGCCTGAATAACCATTATGCAGTTAGAGTGAAAATGATCAGCCCTCCTGTGATTTATTTGTTTTTATTGTTTTCAAATATTTCCCAAATGATGTTTAACAGAGCAAGGAATATTCACAGTATTTCCTATAATGTTTTTTGTCTACAGAACAACCATCGTTATACAATGATTGCCTAATTACCTTAACTTGCCTAGTTAAGCCTTAAAATGGCACTTTGAGCTGAATACCACACTTAAATAAAGTTGGTGTGACGGTCTTGCTTGGGCTGTCTTCTTACTGTACACTGTACAATGGAGACAGACAGCGCGTGTAAATAGTTGCTGGATCAAAGAAAATGACCACCTCCACAGCAATGCTTCGTTAACTCTGCTCTGTTTTATTTAAAACAGTTATATATATATATTTTTATATGCCAATGAATTCTTTTTAACTTTGTGATCGTATAGTGTAAATTTTAACAGTCAGAATATGAAAAACATAACACACTTTGAATTTTACATGACAAATTAATGAATCACAATTCTTAATGTACAATCACTGAGTGTAACAGAGCAATACAATTCAACTCCAAAAGTAATGAAACTTCCCCACCTAGTGGAGACTTTTAGTAACTCGTTTTGAGTAAGAAGAAAAATAATTACAAACAATTAATTTATAACATTTAACACATACCTGTACAATGGAGACAGACAGCGTGTGTAAATAGGGATCAAAGAAAATGACCACCTCTATATGAAACACAAGACAAATTGATTTCAATCAGGCCTCGTTATATAAACACGTTATAAACTCAAAATTGAGCAGCACACTCGACGCCAAACACAGCTCAACAGTATCCCAACATATTCATTGAAACATTAAGTCACATTAAAGCTAATATTTATGTGTTTTAAACACTTATTAATGGTCATTTTCCACCCGGGAGAAATGTGCGACTTACCCACAGCAATGCTTTGTTAACTCTGCTGTGGGCGGTCTCTACTCCACGCGCTTATTACATCACGCACACTCTAGAGGGCGCTGTCCCCATTTAGGCATTAATTTAACACACTTATTTACTCCGTTACATTGGCATCCAGCGTAATGTTCTTTTTCCTGCAGTCACTGATCCACAAAGCTAAAGCACACTCCATCCTTAGGGGGGTTGCACACCGGATGTGCCACGCACATGACAGTTGGAAGTAACACACACATGCACATTCGCATGTTATTTAAATTGTAATTGATGGCGCTCTGTGGCATGGCAGAAATATGACAGTGTTCTCAGTCGTAGCTGGGCACTAAAGACATTAGCCGACTTGCGGCACTGGTGTGCATGCCCTGATATAAACCTATGTTTACAATTCTAAAATGCATCGTGCTGCATGGGGCGGCACATCTGGTGTGCAACCCCCTTTACGATGGTCTTGTTTCTGCGGACAGTACAACCATAATTGCATCCTTGTTGGAACTCACACTGCAAGCGATCGCAGTTTATGTTAATTTGGCAAGCTGAATGCCTTCTGTACTGCATAGATACGGAGGAGATTGATTGACAATGGTCTACAGCCAATCAGGACGCAGAACACAATTACAATTACAATTCTAAAATGCATAGTGCTGTATGGTGCGGCACACCTGTTGTGCGACCCCCTTTACTATGGTCTTGCTGCAGACAAATACAAACCTTTTTACATTCTTGTTGGAACGATCAAAGATTTTTGTTAATTTGGCAAGCTGAACACATTCTGTACTGTCCAGGAGACACGGAGGAGATTGATTGACAGTGGTTTACAGCCAATCAGGAAGCAGCACATAACGTTCTGTAAAAAAAAAAAAAAAAAAGCATCAAATTGCACAAAAAAAAATTATTGCTAAACTGCAAGACAACGAAAGGTGAACCGCATTATAGCGAGGGGCCTCTGCAGGGCTCAACAATAAGGACTGCCCGATGGCCTGGGGCCAGCGTGTGAGATGCTCGAGGCAGTAGACAGGATCCTTACTGGCCCGATCGGGCCACAAATGCCCTGTCATTAAAGTTTCATTTGCCTGTGACTATTTGTCAAACGCGTGCAAATACAATCAGAATAGAGAAACCGTTTGTGTTTTTAAGCCTTTAAATGCTACCTTCTCGGTTCCTCTTATATGATTGGATGTTGTGAGCATGCTATTTTTTTCCGTAACAACCAGTACAGCTAAGAGACAGCAACCTGGCGGCAACATCAAGGGATGATGCTAGAGGAAAACATTTGTCTCTAACGTCTTGGAAGCAGACATTTACGAGGGTACACCACAACAACAACAAAAAAAATATATAGTGATGTTTTGTACAGTTTGCCATTAATTTGGCAGGTCAGTCATCCTTTGTTTACTTTTTAAAATATTTTATAGTTTATAGTTATAGTATATTTTAAAAATGAAATATCTAGATTTACAAACATTTTGACCTTTTTTTTTTTTTATGTGTGGCTAAAAAATAGCTATTAACTTTTTTGGTGGGGCCAGTGGCAATATTAGCAGGGCAAGTAAAAATCTGAACCACTGGTCCGATTGGGCCAGTAGAAAAAAATCCTTAGCGTTGAACCCTGCTGTGTATTAGAAATTTCTTATTAAAACTGTTATGTCTGGTGGCCGAGAGAGCTTAACATGCTGGAATTTAAAAAAAAACACATGCAATTACTCTTGGCCACCGTAGGTATGTTTAGAAATGTGTTAAAATCTTAATTCCGAAGAAAACTTTAGAAATCAAAGATGATTTGTGGAGGTATTTGAAAAGTGTATCTATAAAGTTACTAAAAAGATTATCATCTGAACACATTTTAAAGCCTGTGACTGTGTGGACAATCCAAGGCAGTTTAAAGTGCACAATATATTATAATTATAGCTTTAAGAAAGATTAATTGGTAAATAAAATGTATTTTACATTTGATTATTATATTTATGAATAGATCGATAGATTAATTGATTTAAACGCAATATTAGGCTTCCCAAAAACAGGTTTCTAAATACTTAATACATGAGATGTACTGCTCCGCCCCCAAACTCATGCTATTGGCTAAGGTGTTGTTTGCCTAACAAAAATGATCTAAGGTGCCTGTCTTTCCTATTTATTTGGTTTAAACATTACTATCCATATTTTGCAAAGGGATTGTGAAATTAATGAGTAAATGGTCAAATGAAAAGTGAACATGAATGTGTCATTAATGAGCATTAATAGGAATTATGTATGGTTCATGATTAATTCCAGGCCGAGTGTTTTGTGAGAAAACACTGCTGTTTACCTCTGCATATTATGGAGGTGTTTGTCAGGCCAGCAGCGTTTTCACCCCCACAGCTCAAATCTTGATCCCAGACGACATTCACTTGTGCTGCTGAAAAGATTTGTATGCAGATTCATAAAGACAGGCAGACGGATTGATATGTTATTGTTTTCAAACAGGTTTCCCTAATATATCCCATCTGCCAATGTTTGCTTGCTAAAACAGTAGCCC